>NW_025853072.1:0-105412 GCF_002878395.1 Capsicum annuum | reverse complement strand
TTTTGAACACTGACACCCGAAAATAATAATACTGACAATAAGATACTAAGAAATCGGATAACTGATATTACTGATATTTGATATTCAAATTCACCAACTCTGGAACACTGAACAACTGAATCTGAGATCAACCCTCATCTAGCAGAAAGTCTCTATACTCAATGATAATGATAATGGGTAAATAAGTTCGAGAGCAACCCTTATCTCGCAGGAAGTCTCTCTACTCAATAATAATGATAGCAATACTAGGAGGCCTGTATCTGACAGCCTCAACTTCTGCACATTAACTGAGTTCTTTTCTGAGACTGTTACTGAAACTGTGGGAGTGATCATTTAACCGACATGCCCCACTTACCACAAGTGGGATCCAACCTGTACCCCAGCTGGAAGGGTGTCAATACCGCGCCACTAGTAAAGACAACTACATAGGACAATCTACTATCAGGACCTCAAACGAGAACGGTGGGACCCTCTACTCGTAGGACAACCACCTCATCTAACCCTCTACTCGTAGGATAGATGTCTCAACCTACGCTGGCGACGTAGTTCTGGAGCATAAGGATTGCTACCAGGAATCAAACCCTCTACTCGCAGGAATGTTCCCATCCTTAGCTCGCTCAGTGCTAATCCTACTCCCAACTGAAATACACTTAACCGGTGCTTAATTGTACTCAACTAAACTGAATCTGTTCTTACATTATGATACTTTATCAATATGACAGAGTTCGCTTGATTCCGTTCTCTGACGGAGTATTTCTAAATGCCACTTACTTTTAAGATAAACTTACTATCTCACAAAATGTACAGAGGCCCATAACAAAGTGAATTGATATGTAAGATTTCAGAGCTTCATGGCCCGAGTATTCGATAAAGAATAATTTTCGAGATTACTGAGTTTTTCCCAAATTTTAAAACTAATTGGGAGTTCATTGTTCATCGCTCGATTGAGATTACCGTGAAACTGACTCGGCTCTAGACCAGCAGACTATTTCGAGCATATGTACCCCCAGCACACAATAGCATAAAGTAACATAAAATAGACAACTCATACGCAACATGCCCATAGGCCATCATACACAACACATAATTGAGGACTTCACACTTAGCAAATCAAACAGCCTCATTTCTTCATATAAGCATCCAATCGAACACATGGGGAGCATGCTTTGGGTCCACAGCAAATACTACGCACAAACATCATAGTTACCTCAATAATTCATCATGGCATTCCATCATACAACCACAACGCACCACAAATTCAAGGAAATTAACTATCCATTGGAACAAAGTATGAATTTATCTTTTAAGACCTAATGAACCATAATTCATAGTTTCCTATTCTCTTAAATATTTTGTCAAACATATGGTAGACATAAGCATATGGATATGGCATGAAATCATAATTTGGATAACAAACATGTCAAATACTTAATTCTTCTTCACATAGACATTTTAGCAATTATCTTACATGCACCATTTAGGGCATAGGTTTAATGCTCAATTTCATGCACCACAACACCATCATCCTTCAACTTCAACATTCACATTTCTCAATTCACAATCCAACTCACATTTAGAAAATATTTGACATATCAATCAATAGTAGGGATATATAATTCCCAATAACAATTATCAAGTCATAACAAGGAAATAATGGAATAATAGTATAAATCAAGGCTTAACAATTTAAATCATCATATATTCACAATCAATTAATTTTGGACCTATTATGTTATAAAAACAAAATCTCTAGTCTCTTAGGTATTTTCACAAACACCTTACATGCACTTCTTAGGCATAGGTGGATTCATCGAGATTACAAGTATTCAATCACCCATTTCATATATTTATACATCACACACCACCATAGTTTCCACAAACATACAAAGATCCCTTCTTGGATATCATCAACTTCAACAACATAATCACCAACCATCACACAAATACTACAAACATATACTTCAACCAACACACATAATCATCCCACACATATATCCCAACCATCATGTGAATACTACACACATACACAATGAAAAGTTAGAAAGTATAATCATATATATATGTACACATATATCTTGAGCCTTTGAAAAAGGATTTATGGGCTCTATGGACGAAAGGAGCCCATAGATAAACACTTGCATACCTTAGATTTTGTAGCCAAAGAGATTGACAGAAGCAATTCGCGAAGCGAAGCCTTGAATCGATTTTTCCCCAATTGAAACCCTAACCCTAACTCCTCTTCTTCTCTCTCTCTCTATATATATGTATATATATGCATATATTTTGAGAGAGAGATATAAGAGAAATGAGAGAAAATGAATGACAATTCTCAGCTCAAAGGGGGTATATATAGAGGGTTACCATAATAGGAAATGACCAAAATACCTTTAAAAATCAATTAATGTCAAATCTGCCCTTCGGTGATCTATCCGATAGGCTGAAGTAAATTGGCCATAACTTTTTACTTCGATGTCCAAATTGGATGAAACCAATTTCATTGGAAAGAAGACTCTTAGGGATTTCCGTTAATGTATAGCAGCTCACACAGTTCATTATGTACAAGGAGTTATGATCGTTTGAAGTTGACCAAAAAAATCGCCTGGTTGCAATATTTTTTTTCCTGCACATTTTACTGTTCATAGTTCGATCGGAATGATCGTAGTTTGATCGGAATGGTCGTAACTCATCGCTCGAGTGTCTGTTTTGGGTGATCCACATATCGTTGGAAAGCTTATTCGATGCTCTACAAAATGGTGGGTTGAAATCCAAGAAATGACTCACAGAAAAATTATAAATCATTCTCGAAGATAGGATCCCGACACATGTACGCACAAAATTTCAACGAAAAATTTTTTCGGGGTATTACATATGAACTGTAAACTACCACAAAATAACAACATAATAGATATATGACGATAATACAATTAAACCTAACTTTTACCTAAAAAAAAATTTCAAAGTCGACTCATATTCATCTATCATCTGTAAATTAAAATAAAATAACAAGATAATAAAGATATCAAAACAATACAATTAAATCTAACCTTTACACAAGAAATTCTTCAAAGTCAACTGATATTCATCTACGACCTATAAACTATAAAAAAATAATATACTAGTGACCACAAAGCTTCGATTTTGATCTAACTAATTCTTGTCTGAGTGAGAATTTTGACCCTAAAGAATGATTTTGAATGAAAACAAAGAAGATATAGAATTCTATTATGCAGACAAAACGGTGAAGAAGTTGAGGGTTAGAAAATTAAGCATCCACCAATCTAGACATGCAATTGAATCAAGTTAGATGAGCATCAATCATATTCTCCCAATAGCCAAATCGGTTTGTTCTCTATTTTAACGTACGTCTCAATATTTATAGAAGTATTTCTTAAATAGAGTCCAATTTTAGGAGTATTTTTCTAATTGAACAGTAGAAAGAAAAATAATAATTAATTCTCCTACCATATATTTTAGGAGTCCCATATATTTTAGAAAGTCTAGTAGAAAGAAAAATATTAATTAATTCTTCTACCATATATTTAAGGAGTCCCATATATTTCAGGAAGTTTAGTTAATATAACAAAAAATAATAAATTAAAAAAATAATAAAAAGACAGTTTTATCTAAAGAAAATCTTTTTATGAATGGCAAAAAGTTCAAATTATTTTTCTAAAGGTCTTCACACTTTTAATATATTATAGATATAGATATAGATATAGATATAGATTATAGATTATAGATTATAAATTTATGGTCAAACACAACTCCAACTCCAATTTCAACTTCAACTCCAACTCCAACTCCGAAAAATTACGATTTTCATGGTCAAACAGGACCTAGATAATGAAGTTTTACGTCTGAGAGTCCTGAGAGGAGAGGGAGGATAAAACACTTTCCGACAAACATGACTCTGTATTAAGGAGATTCAAACTCAACCTTCTTGGTAATGCTCAAAATACAAACAACCTCCGTAACTAATATTAACAATCAAAGCTGCCATAGTGTTTTTTTCAATTAGAAAAAATATATAGACAGACAATCAACATTATTAAAAAAGGAAGTGTTATCAGTAGCACTGTTCATTTGTTTGTTCATTAAACTGTATGTCTGTATCTAAGAACCTAACTATTTGTCATACAAATATAACTACAGTACGTGAAAATAAGATGTATTTACTCGAATATTGAATATTGTTCAAATAGAAAATATAAGAAAGATCATATATTAGCAGAGGTCATTTTTGTACTTACAACAACAACAAACCCAGTATATTCCCACATAGTGAGGTCTGGGGAGGGTAGAGTGTATGCAGTCTATACCACTACCTCTAACGAGGTAAAGAGACTGTTTTCGATAGACCCCCGACTCAAGATTCATTTTTGTACTTGATACAATGAATTAAAAAGAAAAGAAAAATAACATTTAGACATATTTCATCATATTTATCTATAATAATATATTCTCCTAAAGATCGATGCTAGGTATAATTTGAAACATGAAAATTAAGCTCTAACCAAAAAATAAATTATAAAAAAAAAAGATAAAATAGAAAAAAGACAAATAATGTGACTTTTCGAATGACCAACTTACATAACATAAATAAGTGAAAGAGCAAAGAAAGACGGAACGAGAATTTTCATCTCACTTACGAGACATGTAAATCAATGAAAATGTTATTTAAAACCACCAACAATTGCCTAATAACTAAATATTAAAAGAGAAGCTTCTGAAAATCATGAAATTTTTAATTACAACTTATGTTGCTAAAAGACCAACTTTATGAAAAGATAGATTTCTAATCTCCATGAAGAGTTTCAACATCCTTTTTCTTGATTGCAAGCTTCGTAAGAAATTTTAATAATTTTACACATTTTTTTCCTTGTAAAAAAAGCAAATAAATATAGTTAAAATACTAATGGATCAAATAATGCTAATAGAGAGACAAATGAAAAGTTTCAATGGACATTGAATTAATGGTGACATAAAAGTTTTAAAATTAAGTATAGGTAACTTAAATTTTAATTATTGAGTGTGGTGACAATTTTTAGATTAAGGATATAGGAACTAAATTTCATATTTCGAAGTTTTGAGACTTACACTTTGGTTCATGTATATAAAATGCTAAAACTAAAAAAATGGGGGGAAATCACGCTTCTTCTTCTCCTTTTTCTCTCTCTTCGCATTTTTTTTCTTCCATTGTTGTTGTTGCTTTTGCAACTACTTTTCTTCTTCTTCTTTTTTATCGTCATCATTTTCTATTGCTGCTTATTATTACATTATTGTTGTTGTTATTGTTGCCGCTACTATTGCTTTTGGACCAAATTTTTAGAGTCAATTTTATTCGTATATCAATGGGCATTACTTATAGGTGATTTTGGTAAGTAAAATTAATGATTATTTGTTTAATTTCTCATCTTGTATATATGTTTCTTTTTCAGCAATTTTCACTAGCGTATCCAACAACTATTGTATATGAATACAACAACTGGTGGATTGTTTCAACTACTGTTAAAGTATTTCTAATAGATGAGTCATCTGTTACAATACAATAAATGACTTACTTGTTGGATTGAGCTACTGGCTCTGAACATGCACTCAACAGATAGGTTATTTGTTGCAACAAATTCATATCTGTTGGAACAATAATAATGCATATAATTTTGTTGTTGTACATAGCCTTTCAACTTTACTATTCTATCATTATTAATATTTTAAAATAAATTTATTTAGGTACCATTAATGGAGGATTCGATAACAATTGGTGTTGATTGTTATAGTGACGTTGTTATAAAAAAAATATATCAAAGTACATCAATTCGTGGAATAAGTTATTGGCCCATCAATAGTCAATTCCAAGTTCAGTATCATCAATCATAGTGATGTTGTCATGGTTGATCTTTAGGGAAAAACTTATATATGTAGAGTTTTTGGCTTGGACAAAATACTTTGTTCACATGCTATGGCAGCGCTCCGAGCCCAATATAACGCAAAGTTTGATAATAAGATTAATGAGTAATCATCTCTATATTCCTTGGTGGAAAAATACATAATTATATATTGTGAGGATATTTGTCCAGTGCCTCCTGAAGAATCGTGGATTGTTCATGTAGGATTATGGAGAGAAAAATACCTCTTTCATATATTGACCCAAACAAATCGAAAAGAAGGCGAATGAAGAGTGATCAGGTGACTAATTTGATGTGAAATGCTTCTTATTAAATCATGATCAGTAATAAATAAATTAATTCAATTATAATTACATTTTAATTTATAAGTTCAATTGCAATCTAAATGAATTGTATAGTAATTACATGATCAAGTGTATAGTCTGTTGTAACAAAAGTTTATATTTATTTGATAATTTTCCACAGATGGGTCATCTGTTGCTACAGATATCTATATCTATTTCATAAGTTCCAACAGATGAGTCATTTATATCAACAGGTTAGTAATCGATTGCAATATATGCCTATATCTGCTTAATAATTGCATACCTCTTGAAGGCCTATTTTGATCTCTTCCAACAGATACGGATGAGTAATCTGTTAGAAAAATTAAACCTCTTAAAGACCTATTTTAACTTCTTCCAATAGGTTAGTCATTTGTTGCAACAGATGAGTCATCTGTTGGGAAAAATCAAACAACTAGCAAGACCAGTTTTGATTTCTTCCAACATGTTAGTCATTTGTTGCAACAGATGTCTATATCTGTTTGATTATTTCCAACAGATGAGTCGGCTGTTGCAAGAGGTTAGTCATTTATTGCAAAATATATCTATATGTGTTAACTAATTTTATATGAAATGATTCTTATTAAATTATTATTAGTAATAAATAAATTAATTTAACTATAATTATCTTTCAGTTAATTAGTTCAATTACAATTTTAATTAATTTCAGAGTAACTATATGATTAACTAAGTGTATTCGTCCTGAATAGAGTTATCAATTGACTAATTTGATGTGAAATGATTCATTAAATCATTATTAGTAATAAATAAATAAATTGATTTAACTAACATTATCTGTTAATTAATAAGTTCAATTGCAATTTTAATGAATTATATAGTAATTAACAATCAACTAAGTGTATTCATCCTGAATAGAGTGATCAATTGACTACATTGATCTGATAATGATTCATATTAAACCATTATTAGTAACTAGTTTAACCGCACGTGTCTCGGCACGTGTAACATTTTATTATTTAAAATTAAATAATTTGTCTATTGCGGAGATTTTTAATAAAATGTACAAGTTCAAATCACTTTTCGAAAATATTTCACACTTTAATATAATAATATAAATATAAACATATACACATATATGTTTTACCAATTCTAAGTGATTGATAGATCATCACTTTTGCATTTGCGTACCTCTTTCCCTTGTTGCTACGGGCTAAGAGAGACCCATCAATTTGAACCATATTTGTGTTATGATTATTTTTATTTTTTTTAATTTAAAATTTTTCGTTATTTTTAAAGTCAAATATTTACAAAATCATTGATTACATTCTTATTGCGTACTTAAAACTTTTAAAAATCTGGTACTTCTTAAATTTTTCTTATTGTAATAGTTTTATATTTTTTTTAGACTTTTTAAATCTTTTTAAAATCAAATTTAGTTGATTTAGAATTTTTAAACTAGTGAAAAAGGTATCAGTTGTCATTAATTTTGATGACTTCTAATAAATAAATGTTTTACCATAAATATGCTTAAATAATTTTCAACTCTTAAATTAGAAAAACATATTTAAATTCTAATAAGGAAAGGTTTACCATGAATATATCTAATTAATTTTTAACTCTTAAATATTAGAAGAAAATTGTGAAAAGACGATTTTTTCTAAAGCAAAGACTTTTAATGAAGGGCAAAAAGTTCAAACAATATTTTTAAAGTCCTTCACACTTTTAATATATTATAGATAAATAAATTGATTTAACTAAAATTAGTTTTCAATTAACAAATTCAATTACAATTTTAATGAATTACATAATAATTGATGATCAACACAGTGTATTCATTCTGAATAGAGTGATCAATTGACTAATTTGATGTGAATTGATTCTTATTAAATTATTATTAGTAATAAATAAATTAATTTAACTAAAATTATCTTTCAACTGATAAGTCAATTGCAATTTTAATGAATTACATAGTAATTAATGATCAACTAAGTACATTCGTTTGAATAGAGTGATCAACTGACTAAATTGATGTGAAATGATTCATATTAAACCATTATTAGTAATAAATAAATTTATTTAACTAAAATTAGTTTTCAATTAATAAGTTCAATTATAATATTAATGAATTACATAGTAATTAGTGATCAACTAAGTGTATTCGTCCTGAATAGAATGATCAATTTATTACTTTGATGAAAATGATTCATATTAAATCATTATTAGAAATAAATAAATTGATTTAACTATAATTATATTTTAATTAATTAGTTCAATTATAATTTTAATTAATTTCATAGTAATTATATGATCAACTAATTGTATTCGTTTGAATAGAGTGATCAATTGACTAATTTGATGTGAAATAATTCATTAACCCATTATTTGTAGTAAATAAATAAATTGATTTAACTAACATTAGCTGTCAATTAACAAGTTCAATTGCAATTTTAATGAATTACATAGAAATTAACCATCAACTAAGTGTATTCGTCCTGAATAGAGTGATCAGTTAACCAATTTGATGCGATAATGATTCATATTCAACCATAACTAGTAATAAATAAATTGATTTAACTAAAATTGATTTTCAATTAATAAGTTCAATTAAAATTTTAATGAATTACATAGTAATTAATGATCAACTATGTGTATTCGTTCTGGATTGAGTGATTAATTGACTAATTTGATGTGAAAAGATTCAGATTAAACCATTATTAGTAATAAATAAATTGATTTAGCTAAAATTAGCTTTCAATTAATATGTTCAATTGCAATTTTAATGAATTACATAGTAATTAGTGATCAACTAAGTGTATTCATTATAAATAGAGTGATCAATTAAATGATTTGATGTGAAATGATTCATATTAAATCATTATTAGTAATAAATAAATTGATTTAACTAAAATTAGCTTTCAATTAATTTGTTCAATTGCAATTTTCATGAATTATAGAGTAATTAATGATCAACTAAGTATATTCGTTCTGAGTAGAGTGATCAAAGGACAGCCCGGTGCACTAAAGCTACCGATATGTGCGGTGTTCAAGAAAGGGCCCCACCACAAGGGTGTATTGTACGCAACCTTACCTTGCATTTCTGAATAGAGTGATCAATTGACTAATTTGATGGGAAATGATTCATATTAAACCATTATTACTAATAAATAAATTGATTTAACTAAAATTAGTTTTCAATTAATTAGTTCAACAGCAACAACAACAACATACATAGTGTATTCCCATAAGAGTGGGGTCTGGAGAGGGTAAGATGTACGCAGTCCATACCGCTACCTCCGAGAAAGTAGAGAGGCTGTTTCCGATAGACCCTTGACTCAAAGTAGAGAACAGTAAACAAGGGATGGAAAACATAATAGAAAATTAGGAATTAGAAATAATAAAATATACATCAGAGAAATACGAAATACGAGACATAATAGAGACACGAAATAAGAAAATATATACTAAGACATTAGACCTAGTGCACCCACCTAGTAATAACCTACACTCCCATAACAAGTACCCTATAAACACGGACCTAGGCTTACTAACCCGGCTATACCAGACTCTCCAGACTGCAAGCTATAATGCACACACCTGCATTAGCCTTCTACCCTCATCCGCGACCTCTACACCTTCCTATCTAGGGTGGAGCTACTCTATGTCATGTCTAATCACCTCCCTCTAGTATTTCTTTGGCCTACCTCTATCTCTCTTGAAGCCATCTAAAGCAAGCCTCTTACACCTTCGGACTGGGGCATCTGCACTTCTCCTCATCATATGCCAAAACCATTGCAGTCTTCCTTCCCACAACTTGTTTTCCACTGAAGCCACTCCCACCTTCTCCCAAATAGTCTCATTTCTTACTCTGTTACCTCTAGTAAGCCCACACATCCAACGCAACATTCTCATTTCCGCCACCTTCAATTTTTGGATGTGTGAGTGCTTGACTGGCTAACACTCCACACCATACAACATGGCCGACCGAACTGCTATTCTATAGAATTTACCTTTAACCTTAAGGGGCACCTTCTTATCACATAACACTCCCGAGGCTAGCCTCGACTTCATCCAACCTGCTCCAATACATTTGGAGACATCCTCATCAATCTCATTATTTCCCTAAATCGTAGACCCAAGATACTTAAAACTTTTTGTCTTACAGATATACTGGGAGTCCAAACTCACCACCCCTTCGTCCTCCTGTCTTAAGTCACTAAACTTAGATTCCAAATACTCAGTTTTGGACCTACTCAACCTAAACCCCTTAAACTCAAGGGTTTGCCTCCAAACCTCTAATTTTCCATTCACATCCCCTCGTATCTCATCAATCAGCACCACATCATCCTCAAATAACATACACTAAGGCACCTCGCCTTGAATGCTCTACATCAACACGTCCACCACAAATGCAAAAAGGAACGAACTAAGAGTCAATCCCTGATGCAATTCTGTCTTAATCAAAAACTGCTCTGATTTTCCTCCTGCCGTTCTTACCAGGGTCTTCCCTCCATCGTACATGTCCTTAATAGCTCTGATGTACGCTACCGGGACCCCTCTCACCTCTAAGCACCTCCAAAGAACCTCTATCGGGACTTTATCATACGCATTTTCTAGGTCGATAAACACCATGTGTAAATTCTTCTTTCTTTCTCTATTCTGCTCCACTAATCTCCTCACCTGGTGGATTGCCTCTGTCGTTAAGCGACCAGGCATAAATTCAAACCGATTCTCCAAAATAGACACAACCCTCCTTAACCTTCGCTCGATCACTCTCTCCCAAATCTTCATAGTGTGACTCAACAGCTTAATACCCCTATAGTTATGGCAGCTCTCAATGTCACCCATTAGTTCAATTGTAATTTTAATGAATTACATAGTAATTAATGTTCAACGAAGTGTATTTGTCCTGAATAGAACTATCAATTGACTAATTTGATGTAAATGAGTCATTAAACCATTATTAATAATAAATAAATAAATTAATTTATCTATTATTAGTTGTCAATTAATAAATTGCAATTTTAATGAATTACATCGTAATTAACGATCAACTATGTGTATTCGTCCTGAATAGTGTGATCAATTGGAAAATTTGATGTGATAATGATTCATGTTAAACCATTATTAGTAATAAATAAATTGATTTAACTAAAATTAGTTTTCAATTAATAAGTCCAATTGCAATTTTAATGAATTACATTGCAATTATTGATCAACTACGTGTATTTGTCCAGAATAGAGTGATCAATTGACTAATTTGATATAAAATGATTCAGATTAAACCATTATTAGTAATAAATAAATTGATTTAACTGAAATTAACTTTCAATTAATAGGTTCAATTGCAACTTTAATGAATTTCATAGTAATTACATGATCAACTTAGTGTATTCGTCCTGAATAGAGTGATCAATTGACTAATTTGATGTGAAATAATTCATATGAAACCATTATTAGTAATAAATAAATTGATTTAAATATAATTATCTTTTAATAAATAAGTTCAATTACAATTTTAATTAATTTCATAGTAATTACAAGTCCAATTAAGTGTATAACCTATTACAACACATTATAATCTGTTGCAACAAATGCCTATATTTGTTTGATAATTTTCAGCAAATGAGACATTTTTTGCAACAGATAATGCATCCGTTGCAAACAATGTCTTTATTTGTTTGATTATTTCTAATAGATGAGTCATTTGTTGCAACATGTTAGTCATCTGTTACAACAGATGTCAATATTTATTTGATAATTTCCAATAGTTGTGTCATCTATTGCAACAGGTTAGTCATATGTTGCAACAAATATCTATATTTGTTTGATAATTTTCAATAGATGTGTCATCTGTTGCAATAAGTTAGTCTTCTATAGCAATATATTCATATATCTATTCGATAACTTCTAACAGATGGGTCATCTATTGCAATAAGTTAGTCATCTGTTACAACATATGTTTATAGTTGTTTGATTATTTTCAACTAATAAGTCATCTGTTGCAACAAATAATACATCTGTTGTAGTATTTGAGTTTAAAAATTCATTTTAGCAATAATCTGATATTTTTCAAGTTTTAAGGATAAAATAGAATTCGTGACAAAATAACTGATCATCAATTAAAATAAATTTCAGAACAAAACATAAATTCAAGCCATCATAAATTACATTAAATAATTCAACAAAAGCATGAAATATAAAATTGTTATGGATAGTTTATTGCAGCTGATGACTTCTCTGTTGCAACAGTTGATAAATATTTATAAGTTTTAAAGTCAAATCCCTACAGTTACTTTGACAAAATCAAGCGACAAATTTCTACTCAATATTAGCCAGTTGTGCTTCATCCGGTGGTATGAAATTTGGTTCTGATCATGGTGGATCTTTAATGTCGCTTATGTACTCTTTCCGAGCCTTTACAATTCCACAATTCCATAAAAGTATAATATATCTGTTACAGAGTATTTTAACATCAAGTTCATCATTTGGTACTTGTAATTCATCGCTCAAATACTCAATGTAAGTGGCAATAAGAATACCATAATCGCTACATTTGTAAAAATCAAATAATACATATCTAATTAATGTAAGTGTTATGAAATTTATGAAAATAAATCATGATACTTATAGAATACAACTGGATTTTTGAGTGATTCCTTCAACATATTCTACATCAAATTGATTACCTTGTAGAAAATAACTATGACTTATTTTATCCTAGTATGCTTCAATTATCGACCAATAAGTACGAATCTTTTCGTCCAAAAGGCCACTTATATGACAGTAAGTAGGCAACATTATGACCAACTTTTGTATCTTAGTCGATGACAAAGAACATCTATGTTTCTTTGCCAATATTGAGTCATCAACTCGAATGCTCCTCTCTTTAGAACAACGATAACTAACACCTAATGGAACTCACCATCATAATTGACTGGGATGCACACTTCATCGACCAAATGACAACGTAGGTCAGATGAAATGCTAAAAACTTTGATGATGTTGCTTAAATATTTCTCATTTTAAGCAACCTGCAGATGTTGTTGGTAATCCTCCTGCGATGACAGAACTTCAGCATTATATTATGGATAATACCTTTCATAGGTCTTATCGATTTATACTTTGAACAAATAGTTGGTTATCGTATATCGGTAATGTTGTTGTGTTTGCGACTTGGCCTTTTTCATAGGTAGTAAAATATGGCATCAATATGCTGCACATATTATCGAACATTATAATTAAGTAATAACAAAATTATCAAACAAATACAATTAAATAAAAATAGAACAATAATTAATGTATAGTATTAACAGTGGAAATTTCACAGTTTAGTGTGTCTAGCAAAAATATAGTATTAATAGTAAGATATATGGCATTTAAACCTCATTATTTCAACAAGTTTTGGATTGTGGCATCAAATAGAACTAATTCTTCATTTTTGGATGTGCAATAATAAAGTTTGACCATATCAAATTCAAGACCCGATATGTTTCAATTTGTAGTGGTCGTTCTTTTATTTTCTGCATAATTTATATGTGTTAATATCATGTTTGTATAAGAAGAAGTGTATGAATAAAATTTTTTGAAAATGATTTATGTTACCTATTGGCATGATACTTCAACAACCTATTTACAATCCATTCTAAATAAATGTTGATCAACTGCATTGGAGTCTCGTTTGAGATGTTGAACCCTTCAAACTAATAATTTTGATGAGGATCCAAACTTTCATCTTCATTATTTTTGGAAGATCAACCAAACATAGACTTTCCTTTTTCTTACTCTTTGGAAGCAGTTAATAGATTATCAACTGTGATAGTATGTTGTTCAGTAGTAGCATGCACTATGACATCCACTGAAAAAGTCAGAATTGCCAATGGTTATCATAAAGATACAAAATTAAACAGAAAAAAGATACATAAAGTTATGCAGGAGTAATAACTTCTTCTTACCGGAATGAATCATATACTTGATCATCACTGCATTATTTGCATAAAACACCCTCACTATTGTGACTATAGTTGTGAATTTCTAGTCATCCACTCTAGTTGATACTTCTCAAATACCCACATCAATTCAAGAACATTTTGTGGATACTTAGGTAGGATGAAGGGTTCTTCCCGGATGCTCTATATTTTATTCCCTTTGTTCTTTAGGGATGCCTCATAGGTGTATTAGTCCTGAGAGTTTGTACACTCTATCAATTCAAGTCTGTATTTGCAGCAACAACAACTTCAGAATATTCTACGTTATAACATTTGGAACCATCCAATGACTCTTCTTTCTTGGAGGAACTCTCCTCACTAGTAGCTACATTCTTATCCTCATTAGGGTTTGAGCTTTAACCTCTCTCCTCAGACTGAGAAAGTTGAATGAGGATGGTCCTTGGCATTAATGTAGTGGATTGTGTGGCCTTGCCTTTGCTTAGGATCTAGTGGTCTAAGGTGAGTGTTGATCTTCATTACTACTAGCTGAATACTCAACCTCTGATCCGCTAGATTCTTTTGATTAACTTTCAGGTGCCTGTTCCTGAACTATTTTCTTGCGTAATGACACATCTTGCATCTTCTTGGGAGATTTGGGTTCCATAGTACCTGTACATCTGATCGTTAGTCCTATACAAAATTGAAAACATATGTTTACTAGTCCATGCACACGACCCTTGGTACGGTCATGTAAAGCTACCGTGATCGTACCTTCGATCGTAAGATGTATCAACCAAAATGTACTAGACTTTTTTTACATCAAATATTATCTGCCACAATCATATCAAGATTCAACAATTGTAGGATGTGCTCATCTGATGAACTCCAACAATATTACAAACTTGCACCCAGAATAATCCAACCTACAATCGTACATAGATACCACAATCGCAGGTTGTGTTATGGAGTGTACACTGACACTTAAAAGTTTAAACGTTTAAGAAATTGAACCTAATTTGACCCATTTTGAACAATAAAGGGTAGTCAGACCTCCCTTTAATATGCCCAGCTTTCAATTAACTTCACAAAGCAGTTTATTTAACTCATTAAATTACTCAACTCCATTTGAACTCAATTTGTGGTTTTCATTGCACCCTATAAGGTTAGTTTTACTCATCTTTCGTGTTAAGTTGACTCTCAATTCACAATTTGAACAAATGAGAGGAACACTTATTATCCAGAGTATAAGTTATTAAGTTGATGATGAGTTCGATCACAGAGGAAGAATACGTAGAGCAATCAAATCACTTGCTCTTATTTTGATTACTAGGTCGTTTTTGGGATGTGCACTTGAGTTTGAATGAATGTAGGGATGTGTCGGGTCATAGGTATAATAAATTAGGGAATAAAATTGAATCAGTTAAGGTTCGATAGAGTCAATTGAAAAATTATAGGACTTAACAGATAACTCCTGACCACGATCGTTATTGTCACCAAGATCGTGGTATCCCTTCGTACCATGAGAGTTTAGAAAAACATAATTGAGAACCTATAAAGCTTAAGAACGATCATGGTATCTAACCATGACTGTTTCTTAAAATGGTAGGTTGCATCTCCTGGATATTGGTTTGCAGGAGTTCAGTCAGACGATGGATTCCACGACCGTACTATCTTGGTATGATTATGGATGTGCAATCGTAAGACCAACTCCTGGAAATTAAGTTACTAGATTTATGTGAACCAGCAAACCCATGACCGTACAATGATTTTGTGGGTTAAACTTTAGTTCCAGTTCTATAGATTCTTTTGCATTATATCTATGCAAATAACACACATTACCCTATAAATAAAATAAGTACAAAAACCTTGGGTTGCCTCCTAAGCAGTGCTTGATTTAAAGTCCTGGCATGACGTGGATAGTTTGGTTACTCAAACTTCACCATACAATCCCACAAGTTGCCTCCCATGAAGAGCCTGATTTAATATTGTAGCACGACTCAAGTGTTCTTGGTTACTCAGGCTTCACCAAAACCACTTTGCATATCATCTTGACCTCATCAGTATTGCCGAGATAATGTTTCACCCTTTGAATATTCACCCTAAAGCTTAGGCACTCATCATTTTCAAGTTAAATGGACCCATAAAGATACATCATCACTACTTGATAAGGTACCCTATATCTCAACCTCAATTCATTAGGAAACAGCTCGAGCTTAGAATTAAATAACAAAACCATATCACCAATAGAGAGCTCTCTATTCTCAATCTTTTGGTCATGGTATGCCTTTATCTTCTCTTTGTAGAGTTATAAAACTTTGATAAGACTTGAGACAAAATTTATCCATCTTATTAAGATGCTCAAGTCTCAGCTTTGCTGTATTACTCAATTCTAGATTTAGTCTCTTCAGAGCCCACAACGCTTATGCTCAAGTGTAACTGGTAAGTGACAGGCCTTTCCAAACACATGCTGATATGGGTACACCAATAGGAATCTTAAATGTTATTCAGTAAGCCCACAATGCATCATCTAACTTTCTATCCTAGTTTGTTCTATTAGCATTCACAGTTTTTGCCAGAATAGACTTTATCTCCTAATTGGAGACCTCAACTTGCCCACTTAATTGTGGATGGTAGGGGGTCGCCCTCTTATGTTTCACACCATATATTTAAAATTGCACTTTGAATAGGCAATTACAAAACTGTGAGCCCTCATCACATACGATTGCTCTTGGCATACCAAATTTGGAAAATATGTTCTTCAAAAATATAGTTTTACTCGTTCCTTCATTATTTAGAAGTGCAACTGCCTTCACCCATTTCAAAATATAGTCAACCACAAGTAGAATGTACTTCATACTATATGAGGTCATAAAGGTCCCATATAATCAATGCCCCATACATCAAAACACTCAAGCTCTAGGATTGAGGTCATAAAAAGCTCTTGCCTCCATGAGTTGTTTCCTTGTATTTGGCATTGATTTTAGGATCTTGAATAATCATACATATCTTTATGAATGGTGGGATAATAATATCCACATTGTAAGATCATATGTACACTTCACGCACCGTTAAATGACCTTTAATTAGTGATGAGTGACATGACTCTAAAATACTCATCATCTCAATCTTTGGAACACATGTTTGAATCAGTCCGTCTACACAAATTCAAAACAAGTATGACTCGTCCCAAAAGAACTTTCCACATCATACACAAAATTCTTTTATTTCTGAAATAATAGGTCTTTAGGCACCATATCACGCACCAAATAATTGGCAAAGTCTGCAAACCATGGAATCAAATCTTGTGATGCTGCCTATACTTGCTCATCCAAAAAAATAATATCAATCTCAAGCTCATCCTTTAGTTCAGCATGACCTCTTTTTCAAGGCATGATAAGTAGTCCAACACTTGATTTTTAATCCTCTTTTGATCCTTGACTTCAAAGTTAATTTCCTACAGTAGAAGTACCCAATGAATCAACCTTGGCTTAATAGCTTTCTTTGCCATAAGGTACGTAAGATCTGCATGGTTAGTATGCACAATCACTTTTGTTCCAAGAAAATAAGATCAAAATTTCTCAAATGCAAGTATCACAACAAACAACTCTTTTTAGACATATTATGATTTTTCTGAGCAGGATTAAGTATTTTCTAGCATAATAGATAAGATGTAAGATCTTTTCTCACCTTTGCCCTAGGACTGCTCCTAGCGCTACATCACTAAATCTCATATAACCTTGAACGAAATGTACTAATCATATGACATGATAATAGGGGTTGTAACAAATTCTCTTTCAAACACTCAAATGCCTTAAGGAAAGCATCATCAAACGCAAAATTCACCTCCTTCTTTAACAACTTGTACAAGAGATATGCAATTTTTTTTAGAAATCCTTAATAAATCTATGGTAAGAACCCACATGCCCTAAAAACCTCCAAATACTCTACACAAAAATTGGTGGAGCCAATTCTTAAATCACTTCAATATTTGCCTAGTCAACCTCAATCCCTCTTTTCAAAATCTTGTGACCAAGCACTATACCTTCTTTGACGATGAAGTAGCACTTCTCCCAGTTAAATACCAAGTTTGAATCCTTACATATCCTCAAAACACTATAGATATTAGACAGAAAATTTTCAAATAAATCACCAATAATCGAGAAGTCATTCATAAATACCTCGATTGTATCATTAACCATGTCAGAAAAGATGGCCATCATACAACGCTGAAAAGTTATTGGTGCATTAAATAGACTAAAAGTTATTGGTGCATTAAATAGACTTTTTCTTAATCGTGAAAGTTCCATATGGACAAGTGAAAGTGGTATTATCTTGGTATTTAGGAGCAATAAAATCCTGATTTTAACCCGATAGCCATCAAGAAAATAATAACAGCCTCTTCCAACAAGACGGTCTAACATCAGATCCATGAAAGATAGTGGGAAATGATCATTTGCAGTTCATGCTTTTAACTTCCTATAGTCCATGAATACATGCCACCTGGTGACTGGCCCCATAGGAATAAACTCATTCTTCTCCTTTGGAACCACAATAATTCCACCCTTTTAGGCATACATTGGATCGGGGTTACTCTTTTGCTTTTGATAACAGGGTAAACCACCCCTGTATCCAATTACCTGATAATCTCCTTCTTCACCACCTCCTATATAGTCAAATTTAGTATTTATTATGGCATAATACTAGGGACACAATTCGAATCGAGTTGGATTTTATGTATGCGAATTCCAGGTGAAATTTCAATGATATCAGTAATAGACTATTTAATGGCCCTCTTAAATCTTTCAGCACAGACACTAAAGACTCAACTTGCCAATCCACCAAATCAGCTGCAAAAATAACTGGAAAAGTACTGTTGGCTCTCCAAAAAAAGCATAACAAAGATGGAATGGAAAAACCTTGAGCTCAAAACTGGAGGCTATCAATAAAAGGCTTAGCAAATGGGGTTACTCTATTCTTCAAATCAAGAGCTAGTTTCTTTGGTGAAAAATTATATGAACCCCTACCATCAAGTTCACTCACTATATCATCACCCTTAAAATTCATAATAACCACTACAAGTATTTCACTCCAAGCCTCTCATTAATTGGAGTTACTAATACTTTCACATCAACTGAATCAATCATATAAATCACATGTATATCCTTTGGCTACTTTGTGGATTGCCATACATTAAACAGCACATGTTCATCATTCAATCTAAACTTTATCAGCCTAGACTCCATATCAACAAATACACGTCCTGTTGTAAGGAATAGTCTCCCCAAAATAATAGGAATATCAAAGTAAGCCTCATAGTCAAGGATGACATAATAAACAAAAACAATGAAGGATGAAACCTTCACCTAAACATCTTATAAGATTTCCATGGGCTTCTTTACCATACAATCTGCCATTAGAAGTCTCACTAATGTCGATTTGGGCAACCCTAACCTAGTTGACTATTACTGCTAGCTACATCAAATTAATGCTAGCACCTAAGTCATACAAAGCTTTTGAAAAGTTGAAAGACCTAATAGCGCATAGAATGATGAACACTTTAGAATCTTATTTTTTCTCAACCAGAAAGTAGGAAGCTATTGCACTACAATAGTGCACATTATTAGCAGACTCAAAACTCATAATCCTCTTCTTCGTTACTAACTCCTTCATAACTTTGCATAACCTGACATTTTCTCAAGATCCTTATTATTCATCGATAATTCTTTTAAGATGGAGATGAACTTTGATACTTTCCTCTTCATCATTCTTTTTTAGTCTTTGAGGAAAAAAAGGAGGAGGTCGTGGAATAGGAGTCAATGCTTTTATGACCTCCCATTTCTTCCTTTTTTTTGCCTTAGCCTCTTTTTGATAAACTAGAGGCTTTTTAGGTGCATTCTCATCAACCACCAAATTTTTAAATTTAACCACTTCTCATCAGCAATAATCAGGATCTACCCGATCTAAACACCCATGAGCATAAGTGGATCAGCGGTCATCTTATCGCTCCTAGTAGTAATAGCCAATCAATAACTATCATTTTTTGGATTATGAATGGTGTTGATTGGGAGTATACCTTGTTGACACTGATTCAATGTAGTGGATATCTGATTGAACTACTGCTCAAATATCTTAATGGTGGTAGCATATGATTCAACTTTTTGTATTATTCCTAAAATATCTGCTCTAATCTCTTTATGACAGTCTCCTATTTTTTCTATCTTCGTCACCACTTTTACAAGTATATCTTCCATCCTTGAATTGCTAGAATCTGCATCTCAGTTCCCCAATGGAATATAGAGGCCACTTCTATCTTTGTATTCATCCTTTCTTGAGATGACCTAAACTAGGGCATAATCATTTCGGGTGCCTCAAGTCCAATCGGGGCTGAAGACCACCCCCAATACCAAACATGACCGCCCTACACCTTAAATCGGATGAATTTCAAACATATATATAACATAACAAAATGCAAAAATTATAAATCAAATACAGTCAACCGGTATCGGTCCTAATACCAATACAAATTCCAAGGCTGACATAATGCCGACACCGCCCATACCAACCCATAATAGTCTCACCGTCCATATTCGATCGTGACATGCCCCCAACCATAGCCAAAACCAAAGTCTAAGAAATAACCAAAGTTTGAAGACAAAACCATAACATGAAATGGAGCCTTCTAAAGTATAGAAGCTCACTACTTCAATCCAACTCTAAGTTATTCCCGAATTTAATTATTGAGCAGGAGTAGTAGTATGGCCAGTTTCTGTATCACATGCACATACAATGCCTGAAGATGGGTTATCGGGTGAATACTAGCATCACTCAGGATAAGGATAAAATAATGCCAAGATTTTAAACCAAGTAAATAACCATATGTATTCACATCCATATATATATATATATCGAGTTTAGCATGACTTTAAAATCATTAACCTGGTTTTGTGTAGCTTAACCATCCTAGAACCACCCACAGGCTATATGGGTCCAGTGTTACCCCCTGAATGGGCCCTTGTGTATGTAGTCGCACGAACCGGAGATATCACAGGGGTAGGGGATTCCCATGTACCCTTCACCCTCCATGATGCATATATACAAGTATAACTTAGGGGATTCTCATGTACCCCACAAGTATAAGGTCTCCATGGCCAATCCTCATGTCGGCAAGGATAAGTTTCCAGTGTTCGTCCATTGTACTCGCACCTTTACGATTAGATATCACAACCTGCCATTATTGCCTAATTAAAACCATTAGCGCACAACCAAAGTACCAAATAAATATAGTATTAATCAAGGAAATAAGAAGTGGTATCGTTATACCGACTATAGCTTGCAAGCAATGTCCTTAGCAAATACTTGGGGAATTCCCATGTATCCCATAGGTTCCATTATTAGATTTACTTGGGGGATTTCTGTTTACCCTACAAGGTTTTTAATCAAGCCCATGGCCACCAAGGCCTTGCAATTTAGCCATTAAAACCATTTAACCAATGTAGGTTCCATTACCATATTATACCATGCAAATGTTTTCAATGAAAGTACAATTTTGTAATAAAAGCTTTCTCATAGGCACTTTATTAAACATGTTGAGGGCATATAGTTTCCAAAACTAAAACCAAGTACCAATTGGCTATTCCCATGCAACCACATGTTCAAACCACCATTATAATATGAAAATCATAAGTAAACACATGGGAAAATATAAATCAACCATTAATAACCAAAACCCCCAACATATAATTCAAAATCAAACCATACCCATAATTAAATCATGAAAACTATTTATTAAAACATGGATTTAGTTGCATTAATAATGAGGGAGGAGTAACATGCCTTAGATTATGAAGAAGACGGAGAGAAATCACCCTTTAGAGCCTTAGTTAACCACCTTGAAGAAAACCCTAGCCTTTGCTTAACCCAAGAACTTGAGAGAGATTTGAGAGAGTTTTTGAGTGTTTATGATTAGAATAATAAGGTAAATAAAGTCCTACTAGCATTTTAGGTAGTGGGGTAATGATGGGTTAAGAAGGAAAATATCCAAAATACCCCCAACTTAAATTGTAAAAGAATCCCCGCAGATGGGTACGACTGTACTACCTAAACCGTACCCTAACATACAAGTGGTTCCCACCACTCGTACCCTAGGCAGCACTTACACCCCAACACTGTCCAATACACAACCACCAAGACCAACTCATACCCCAATATATGATCAGTACCTTTAACCCATACCCATAACAAAATTATGAGGTGTTGGACACTGTCCAACAATGTGTTGAACTATACCACTCGTACCCTATCCTCATAACCCATGGTGAGCCACTCGTACTTTGATCCAAGTTAAGTTACCAAATTAAGATTAAGTGAAGGATCAACCAATTGACCCATAACCAACCATACGACCCGTACCCACCAAATCGTAACCACACTAGAAACTCACCAATCAAACACTGACCAACATACAAGATGGGTCACCTGACCCGTACCCTAACCATATAGCTCTTATGGTGAGTCGTATGATTAATAAAATACTTAACACCCAAGAAATTTCCAAGGATAAGAACCCAGGGTATTTTAATTCTCCCTTACTTTGATCATTCATCCTCGAATAATGGACAATAAAGTACAAGCCCGATTTAAACCCCCACACCACTTTTTTGACCTTTAACTAAGTTAGGAAACAAAGATTCGATGAACACATAGCTTCCGTATAAATCCTCGGAGTAGCAAATAGGAACAAATACTTAGACTTCATGTCCTCTTTCGTATCCCAAGTAGCTTCTTCAATCTTGTGGTTTCTCTATAGAACCTTAGCTTAACATATATCCTTGGTTTGCACTCGACGAACCTGCCATTCCAAGATCTCAACCTAGACCTCCTCATAAGATAAAGAATCTAAATACGAATATCTCTAATAGATATGATTTATTATGGATCACCCATACACTTTCTTTACATAGAAGCATAAAATACTGGATAAATGAAGCTCAAACTAGAAGGAAACTCCAAATCATATACAACCTTATCAACCCTTCGCAAAACCAAGTAAGGAGCCACATACCGGGGACTGAGCTCCTCCTTATTATCAAATTTCATCACTTTCTTTAAGAAAGACACCTCTAAGAATACCCTATCCCGAACCTCAAACTCTAATTCTCTTTTTCTTATATCTATATAGGAATTTTGGCTACTTTGGGTAGTCCAAAGCCTCTCCTGAATCACCTTCATCTTTTCTATTGCTTGGTGAACCAAATTCGGGCCAAGCATCTCCACCTCACCAACCTCAAACCATCTAATAGGATACCTATACCTCCTACCATACAAGGCCTCTAAACAAACTCTATAAGAGGTAAATGCTTAACCAAACTACCACCATAGTCAATCACACATACAAGAAGAATATCCTCTAATGTCTGAATAGTTCTTTCTACCTGTCTATCCAATTGCGGGTGAAAATAAGTACTAAGATTCGACTTAGTCCCCAACCTTTTGTGAAATGACCACCAAAAGTAAGATGTAAACTATGTTCTATGATTAGAGATGGTACA
Organism: Capsicum annuum; assembly: GCF_002878395.1. Classification (NCBI taxonomy): domain Eukaryota; kingdom Viridiplantae; phylum Streptophyta; class Magnoliopsida; order Solanales; family Solanaceae; genus Capsicum; species Capsicum annuum. The sequence continues at coordinate 81,749 of NW_025853072.1, read as the reverse complement.
GACAGACACCCAATACAGCTTCATAATCTTATGAAGATACAACCTCACATAATCCTCAATAAAAAAATTAGTCTCACTAGCAAAAAATGAGCAGACTTTGTCATCCTATCCACGATGGCCAAATCAAATCAAACTAATTTTGAGACCTAGGAAGACTGATAACAAAATCCATGCACCTAGCCACAAAATTAGCCATATCCCTTTTCATACCAATCCACCAATACATCTCATTAAGGTCATGATATATCTTAATCAAGCCAGGATAAACAATATAACATAATTCATGCACTCAGCCAAGATCATTTCTCACAAACCATCGATGTTGGGAACGTATAACCTCTCTTGGTATTGCAAGGTACCATCACCTATAATCTCGATGGCCATTACCTTCTTCCCACCAACATCACCCTTGATCCTTTTTAGATAGGATCTAACATTTGTTTCTCCTTTATTTTAGCACCAACAGGCGACTACTTCATCTCTTGAAAGAACACACCAACATCCTCAGAGTTTGAAACACCTAAGAATATGGCCTTGAAATTTTTTTATTTTTGAGCAAGTTGGCCAAGGTACGATTGGACAACCCACTCGTACCCTTTGTATACGACTCATATCCACTTATCCCTCCTCTATCGTACCCTAAGCAGCCTATGAGAATAACATTCTGTCCTCTATTTGACTTAGATTTCCCTTACTTATACACAAGGTTATGAGTTGTACCTAAGTGTGTTCGATAGAGCATGGTTCTTAGAGAAAAGTGGACTGTTGTTGATACAGATCTTGGATATGGTTAGGGTGTGAGTCATACCCTATAGATACAACTCAATAGTGGGTAGTCGTACCCTTAGCAGTATGTGTTACCTAGGTGGAGATTAGGGTATGAGTTAGGTTACCACTCATACCTTAGGGTACAATTCCCTTATGAGTCGCAGGAGGGAGTTATACCCCTGGATGGGGTTATTTTCCAACTCTTAAATAAGGGCCCTGTGGTCATTTCCCTTACCTAAAACCCTAAGTCCCTTCACTATATAAGGCATTGCAACCTCCTACGTGTTTATTTACAAGACTCAAACACTCCAAAATACTCTAAAAGCTTCTTGAAGTAAGATTGGAGGCTAGGGGTTGGCGGATACTCATCTAGTGGCAAGAAGGAGTCAAGGTTCTTGGTGTATCATCTTGTTTAAGGCATGTAACTCTTCCTCTTGTTAAATAACTCTAAAACCCATATATTTCACGCTTTGATTAGCAAGAGTACATGGTGGTTTTGATTTCAAATGAAAAGGGTTTTGTTGCCTAATGATGATTAATGTTGATTCTCACTTAGACTTGTGTTTATCCATGTTATTAATGATGATTTGCATATGGTATGCTTGTTGTATATTGTTTAACATGAGGGTCTTGAGTATCTCTAATCTTGATGATTTCTATCATGAAAATAGACTCGTTAAAAGAATGCACACAAGGTGTTTGTGAAAATGTCTTAATGAATTGTCTAGTCATATTTGGTGATGTTTTGAATTAGGGAAACACCCCAATAAAAATCAATAATTGCTAAATGATATGGTAAGGGTATTATAAGTCTCGTATTAGGTAATTTATGACATTGTTAGGTTAATGACTAATAAGGGGTAGAAGCCCCTAAACATGAAAATGAACTTGATGTATGTGTTGAGCCTAAATATGGTGAACACAGTGTTAGCTTGATAATAAAATGTGAATGGTTATGTGAGTCTTAATGACCGTAAATATAATTAAATGAAGATTTGAATCAAGGAAGTTAGTCCATTAAAGTTATTAGTGATTAAATGGTTTTGTGAAGGTCAAATGTATATCTATGAAATTGGTTTAGTGAACATGAATGGGTCATAATAATGACTAAATGAATGTGAAAACTTGATAAATGGTTCATAAAACCCTTGTTGGCCATGTGTTAAGTTACAATGATTGTTAATGCTTAGTAGATGACTGATAAGAACCTTGTTAAATGATGTAATGAATTAGTTTATGGTTTTAAATTATGTGATGGTCCCAAGAGTATGAATGGTTGATAATTGCTGCTGTGATAATGTTGTTAGCTATGTAATTGATTAAATTATGACCATGTTAGTTTGATGGCTAATAAAGGGGTTTAATTTTCCAAGTTTGAACTTGAAATTGTGTGGAATCTAAAGTGTGGTATGAAAATGCTAATGAAGAATGAATGAGTTAGTAAGGGTCACGATGACCGCTGATTGAATTGAATGATAATTTGAATTGTGGCATTGGCCTATTAAAGTTCTGAATCGATGAATATTTCCATCAAGACCTTAGGGTCCCATATGGGTATTTATTACCATGAGTTGGATTGTATGATGAATTGAGTTAGGGCATTACCCCATTGAAATAGTTGAGCAATGAAGGCTCCCATGAGGACCATGTAGTCATGTATGGTGATTGAAATGGCTTATGGCTAGAGTCCTTTGCCTTATGTAATGACTTATGGTTGAAGCCCCTTGTCTAATGACTTGTGGTTAAAGTCCCTTATCTAATGACTTGTGATTGAAGTCCCTCATCTAATGACTTATGGTTGAAGTCCCTCGTCTAATAGCTTGTGGTTGAAGTCCCTCGTCTAATAGCTTATGGTTGGAGTCCCTTGCTTGAAGAGATATCTTGAGGTTAAAATACCTCGCCTTATGAAACAACATATGATTAAAGTTCCATGAGTGATCGAATGTGAGAGCATGTGATTATAATTCCATGACTAATTGAATGTGTAATCATGTGATTAGAGTTCCATGCCTAGTTGAATGTGTAATCATGTGGTAGAGTCCTATACCTAATGAATTGGTTAAATTATTTTAGTTGGTTTGGATTTTAGATTCCCTTAAATAATGCAACAAAGAAGTTTAAGATTGTAAAATTGGTAAGGTGAAAGATTAAAAGTTCTTCACTCCATGTCTTAGAATGAATGATTTAAGAATGCATGCTAAGTCTTGTTTCCCCTTGGAGGCATAATATGAACGTGTTGTGTATATCTATGTGTATGTGGAATGTTAGAGTCCTCTAGCTCATGTCTCATGATTGAAGAGTTTGATAGTATTATTAAGTCTTGATATCTTGTTGGCATGCAGTATATCTATACGTAAGGATAAGTGTTTGAATGTGATTGAATATGATATATTGTCTTGTTGTTGAATGATGATGCTATTTTATACTTATCCTTGGGTTACATGCTAGCGCTCTAACCGCTAAACATCTCCTGGCGCTATGTCCCGACGCAACATAGGGGCCGAAGCATCTTCTTCTTTTTCTTCTTCTACGTAGTGAACATGCATTCGGGCAGTTCAGGAATTGACCTTGAAGTGGTGAGACTCCATACTCCGAAAGCCCTACGTTTCATAGTCACGTTATTTTATGTGATAGACTTGTATAGATTTGGTACTTGGTTATTGTCGAGGGCATGTCCCGACATATTATTGAGTTTGGTAGGTTTTGTGGATGACTGTGGACTTGGGTAGTTTGGCTAAATGGTCAACATTAATGAAATATTGGTTATTGTCTAAGTATTGACTATTAGCCTTATATTTCTGCTATCTCATTATAAGGTCGGAATTCATCTGACCCTCGTGGCTGTTTTGATGATGGTTAGGTTGGGTTATCGGGGCGACCTACGGTTCAGATAAGCTTGAGCTTCCTATATGACATGACCAGATTTTATGGCGTGTCAGAGTCCAAGAGGTGAACCCCAAAGTTAGCCAAATGGTGAATATCCTTCACCAACTCCCGTCTTTCCTTATCCATATAAGCTAGACTTTCCATGGACAACTTGCTAAGAGCATAAGGAACAACATTAGCTTTACCTAGATGGTAGTGAAGACTCATGTCATAATCCTTGAGAAGCTCAAGCCATATCCTCTACCCGAGGTTAAGCTTTTTCTGAGTGAACATATACTGCAGGCTTTTATGATCGGAAATGATATCCACATGCACCCCATACAAATAGTGATGCCAGATTTTCAATGCAAATACCATAGCCAACAACTCCAAATCATGAGTTGGATAATTCATCTCATGCACCTTCAACTGCCTAGAAACATAGTCTATCACCTTACCATGCTGCATCAATACATAACTCAAGCCAACTTGGGACGCATCACAGTAAACTACAAACCCATCAGTGCCTTAAGGCAAAGTAAAGATCGAAGTCGAAGTTAACTTATCCATCAACTTCTCAAAACTACCCTCACAATCTTCACACTATAAAAAATTTACCTTATTCTAAGTCAACTTAGTCAATGGGGCAGCTATAGAAGAAAAACTTTCCACAAACCTCTGGTAGTAGATAACTAAACCCAAGAAGCTCCGAATATTGGTTGGAGTTGTGGGTCTAGGCCACTTCTTAACCACTTCAACCTTCTGCAGATCTACCATGATCCCTTCTCTAGAAATAATATGACCTAGAAAAGTGTCAGCCTCAACCATAACTCACATTTAGAGAATTTGGCATACAACTGCTGTTCTTTCAGAGTCTGCAACACAATTCAAAGGTAATTGACATGATCCACCTCACTCTTAGAGTACACATAAATGTCATCTATTAATACAATGATGAATTAGTCTAGAAGATAACGGAAAACCCTATTTATCAAATCCATAAACGCCGATGGGGCATTGGTCAAACCAAATGACATCACCAAGAACTCGAAATTCCCATATCGGGTACGAAAAGTTGTCTTAGGTATATCCAAATTCATAATCTCAAGTTGATAATACCCGGATCGAAGATCAATTTTGGAAAAGAATTTGTCACTCTGCAACTGATAAAACAAATTATCTATCCTTGGAAGAGGGTACTTATTCCTTTCCGTTACCTTATTCAATTGCTGGTAATCAATACATATTCAAAGGGACCATCCTTCTTATGCACAAACAACACTGGTGCACCCACAGGGGCATACTAGGACGGATAAAACCCTTATCTAAAAGATCCTTTAATTGCTCTTTAAGTTCCTTCAACTCAGCCGGAGCCATTCTATAAGGGAGAATAAAAATTGGATGAGTGTTCGAAACAAGATTAATCCCAAACTCAATCTACCGAACACCAAGAAGTCATCAGAGAAAACCTCAGGAAATTCATTCACCACCAAAATCGAATGCAAAAGTAGGACCCTCCGAGTTAGAATATTTAACTTGGACTAGATGATAGTAACATCTCTTGGAGATTAATCTCCGAGCTCTAAGATATGATATAAACTCCCTTTACGAGCTAAGGAACCACCCACCCACTTAATAACAGGCTCATTAGGAAGTTTAAAGAAAACCGTATGAGTTCAATAATATAAGGACGCATAGAATAAGTGCAACCAATCTGTCCCCAAAATGACATCGAAATCAACTATATCTAACTCAAACAAATCCACCAAAGTTTCTTTACTACCAACAGATGCCATACATCCCTACAGACACCTCAAGCAATCACAGAGGCACCTATTGGGGTAAAAATAGAGAATGGGTTCAAAACACACTCTAGACCCAAACCAAAATACACAACCACAAATGGGGTCACATTAGAGAGAGTAGACCCCGGATCAAGTAAATAATATACAACATGAGAAAATATTTGCAACATACCAGTCACAATACTAGGCGATGCCTCAGACTCCTGTTAGATAGTGAGTGCATAAAGACGGTTTTTACTAGTGCCGAAACTAGATGGTGCACCCATTGGTGCTGGAGTTGAAGACGAAGTAATCAGAACCTTGTTTGCCCTAGAGTCAACCTTAACAACAGGACTGTTTCTAAGCATATCGCCTAGATGACCACAATTGAAGCACCTGTCCCTTCCCTCATTATAGAAACCCCAATGCAAATGACCACAGAACCTATAAAAAAGACACAATGGAGCTAACTGAGCCCCACGATTCTGAGATTGAGCACCTCGTACCCTGAAGTCATTGCCACCATGGAAACGCCTATCACTCGACGACTTTGGGTAGGGAGCACTAGCCATCAAATAAGACCCAGAGTTACCCCATTTTTTCTTGGGCCACTTACCACCATCCCTACCACTCTGTTGTTGGCCACCATCCTGCTCAAAGAATTTAAACTTCTTACCTTGCCTCTCTCCTATTTCAGCCTACTTTTTCTTCTCTTCCTCTACTTGTTGCATGTACATAACCATCCTAGATATATCCATGTCCTTGATCAGTAAGGAGGCATTACTCTCAAGTATCAACTCACGAGACAGTCCCTAAGCAAGCTTTCTCATCTAGGACCTCAATATAGACACCATCTCCGAAGCATACCGAGTCAACTGGTGAAACTTCAAGGCATATTCCTTGACTGACATCTTTCCTTGCTTCGGATTAGCAAACTCATCCGCTTTCTCTTCCATTAACTCTTGAGGAAAGTAGCGGTCTAGAAATGCTTAAAAGAAATCCTCCAACAATGATGACTCATCAATGCCACCCCTTGCCTGATCCTATTTCTCATACCATTGGTACGCCACGTCTTTCAGCTAGTAGGCCGGAAACTTCACCCATTCTACATTTGTGGCATATATAACACAAAAACCTTTTCCATCTCATCCAAAAAACCCTGAGAATTCTCCTTCACCTTAGCACTCATAAAGGACGGAGGCTTTAACCTCATGAACTGGTCAACCCTTATAGCCTAAGAAGATGGAGTAACAGGAACAACACGCTCAAACTAAGTAGCTACCAACTGTGCCAACATATGAATACACTGACGAAACTTAACGTTCATCACATCAACCTGAGGAGTCTGAGAAGGACTAGAGAGAACTAGTAGAACTCCAGAACGATCCAAAATTAGACCCCTAGACCGAGTATGGATCCCATGAGTAGAGCGTGTCCCATTAATATTTACCCTATTTGGGATAGAGAAGTTTTCGTGAACGTCCGATCATCGAGGCATGATCTAAAAAGCTTACAAACGAGAACTAGAGAAGATTTAAGGACTTGGACTTCAAAGCTTGAAAATAGAACACATGAAAGAGAAACATTCCTAAATGCCCTGTAGCCTCTCCCTTATGAGTGTGGCGTGCTATACACTCTTTAAAGAGACTCTATTCAGCACGACTTAGTAGACTCCCAATTGACCATTAACCTAGGGCTCTGATATAATTCTGACATGACCCAAACCAAGGCTTAGTCGTATCGAGTGACTCAAGCCCAACCAGGGCCAGAGACCACCCCCAATACCCAACCATAACCGCCTTACACCTTAAGTCAAATGAATTTTGAACATATATATAACATAACAAAATAGGACAATCACAAATCAAATACAGTCAACTGGTATCATCCCTAATACTAATACCATTGCCAAGGCTGACACCAATGTCGACACCGCCCATGCCAACCCATAGTAGTCTCACAAAGCCTTTATCCGAAAGTAAAATAGTATTCGGTCATGACATGCCCCCGACCATAAATAAAAATAAAGTCTAAGAAATAACCAAAGTATTAAGACAAGACCACAACATGAAATGGATCCTTCCGGAGTATGGAAGCTTACCACTTCAATTCGAATATATCACAGGGGTAGGGGATTCCTGTGTACCCTTCACCCTCTATGATACATATATACAAGTACAAATTAGGGGATTTTTGTGTACCCCAAAAGTATATGGTTGCGATGACCAATCCTCATGTTGGCAAACATGAGTTTCCAGTGTTTGTCCATTAGACTTACACCTTCGCGATTAGCTATCACAATTCGCCTTTATTTCCCCAATTAAAACCATTAGCACATAACTAAGCCAGCAAATTCATATATTATTAACCAAGGATAGAAGAAGTAGTATTGTCGCATTGACTATAACTTGCAAGCAATGTCCTTAGCTAACACTTGGGGAATTCCCATGTAGCCCGTATGTTCCATTATTAGATTCACTTGGGGGATTACCGTGTACCAAACAATGTTTTTAATCTAAGCCATGGCCACCAAGGCCTTAAAATTTAGTCATTAAAACCATTTAACAAATTTAGGTTCCATTACCATATTATACCATGCAAATGTTTTCAATAAACGTCAGACTATGTAATAAAAGCATTCTCATAGGAATTTTATAAAACATATTCAGGGCATATAGTTTCCAAAACCAAAACCAAGTACAAATTGACCATTCCCATGCAACCACCTGTTCAAACCACCATTATAATATGAAAACCATAAGTAAAAACATGTAAAAATATAAATCAACCATTAATAACTAAAACCCCCAACATATAATTTAAAACCGAACCATACCCACAACTAAATCATGAAAACCATTCATTAAAACAAGGATTTAGCTGAACTAACAATGAGGGTGGAGTAACATGCCTTATATTATGAAGAAGACGGAGAGAAATCACCTTTTAGAGCCTTAGTTGACCACCTTGAAAAAAACCCTAGCCTTTGCTTAACCCAAAAGCTTGAGAGAGATTTGGGAGAGTTTTTGAGTGTTTAAGATTAGAATAATAGGGTAAATAAAGTCCTAATAGGGTTTTAGGTCGTGGGGTGATGATGGGTTAAGAGGGGAAATATCTAGAATCGCCCAACTTAAACTTTAAAAGAATTCCCGTAGGTGGGTGCGGCTACCCCACCTAAACCGTACGCTAACATACGAGTGGTACCCACCATTCGTATCCTAGGAAGCCACTTGGAGCCTAACGCTATCCAATATATGACCACAAAGACCAACTCATACCCTAACATATGACCAGTATCCTTAGCCCGTACCCATAACAAAATCAAGAGGGGTTGGACACTATCCAACATACGAGTTGGATTATACCACTCTTATCCTATCCTCAGGAATCATGGTGAGCCACTCATACTCAGATCCAAGTTAAGTTACCAAATTTAAGATTAAGTAAAGGATCAACCAATCGACCCATCACCAACCATATGACTCATACCCACTAAACTGTAACCATACCAGAAACTCACTCACCAAACACTAGCAAACATATGAGATGGGTCACTTAACCCGTACCTTCACCATATGGCTTATATGGTGAGTTGTATGATTACCAAAAGACTCAAAACACAAGAAATTTTGCAAGAACCAGAATCCAAGGTATTTTAATTCTCCTCTACTTGGATCATTCTTCCTTAAATGATAGATAAGGTAGTACAAACACGATTTTAACCTCCACACCCCTTTTTAGACATTTAACTAAGTTAGAAAACAAAGATGTGATAAAGAACACATACCTTCCATACGAATCCCTAGAGTAGAAAATAGGAATAGATACTTGGACTTCTTGTCCTCTTTCACTTTCCAAGTAGCTTCTTCAACATTGTGGTTCCTCCATAGAACCTTAACTGAAGCTACATCTTTGGTCCACAACCGACGAACCTGTCGATCCAAGATCTAAATTGGGACCTCCTCTTAAGATAAATAATTTGAGATACCAATATCTCTAATGTGCATGATTTGAGGCGGATCACCCATACACTTCCTTAACATAGAAACATGGAATACGGGATGAATAAAGATCAAACTATAAGGCAACTACAACTCATATGCAACCTTACCAACCCTTTGCAATACCAAATAAGGACCCATATACCGAGGATTGAACTTTTCTTTCTTACCAAACCACATCACTCCCATCATGGGATACACCTTTAAGAATACCTTATACGCAACCTCAAACTCTAATTCTCTTCGCCTCACATCTGCATAGGACTTTTAGCAACATTGGGAAGCCCTAAGCCTATCTCGAATCACCTTCACCTTTTCCATTGCTTGGGAAATAAAATCCGGGCCAAATATATCTACCTCACCAACCTCAAACCATCCAGTAGGAGACCTACACCTTCTACCATACAAGGCCTCAAATGGGGCAATCCCAATGCTAGAATGGTAGCTATTATTGTAAGCAAACTTTATAAGAGGTAAATGCTCAATCCTACTACCACCATAGTCAATCACATACGCACAAAGTATATCCTGTAATATTTGAATTATCCTTTCTGCCTGCCTATCCGACTGTGGCTAAAAAGCAATACTAAGAATCACCTCAGTCCCCAACTTTTTCTAAAATAACCCGCCAAAAGTGAGATATATACTACTCACCATGATCAGAGATGATAAAGAAAGGTACCCCATGCAGCTTTATAATCTCATCAAGATATAAACTTTCATAATCCTCAGTTGAAGAGTTAGTCCTCACTGGTAAGAAGTGAGAAGACTTTGTCATTCTATCCATGATAACCCGAACCTAATCAAATTGATTTCAATATTGAGAAAGACCAGTAACAAAATCCATCTTTAGCAATTCCCACTTCTACTCAGGCTACTCTATTTCTTAATATAATTCTCCGGGGCCTCATGTGCTCAACTTTCACTTTTTGACACACAATAAACTTGGACATAAAATAAACCATATCTCTCTTCATACCATTCCACCAATACATCTACATAAGGTCATGATACATATTCATCAAACTAGGATGAACTACATAGCGCTATTCATACGCCTCAACTAAGATCCTTTCTCAGAAACCATTATTATCAGGAACACATAACCTCTCTTGAGACCACAACATACCATAACCACTAATCTCGAAGGCCATTACCTTCTACCCACTAACATTACCCTTGATCCTTATCAAGATAGGATCTAACATCTATTTCTCCTTGATTTCAGCACCAATAAATGTTTGCACCACATTGTAAATAAACACACCATCATCCTCAAAGTCCAAGAGATAAATACCAAGGTTAGACGAATAGTGAATATATTTCAACAACCACCGTCTCTCCTTAGCCACATGAGATACACTCCCCATAGACATCCTTCTAAGAGTATCGGGAATAATATTAGCTTAACCTGAATGGTAGTAAAGACTCATGTCATAATTCTTGAGAAGCTCAAGAAATTTCCTGTGCTTGAGGTTAAGCTCTTTTTGAGTGAACACATACTGAAGGCTTTTATGATCAGAAAAGATATCCATATGCACCCCATATAAATAGTGATGCCAGATTTTTAATGCAAATACCATATCCAGTAACTCCAAATTATGAGTTGGATAATTCCTCTCATACACCTTCAACTACCTAGAAGCATAGGCTATCACCTTACCATGCTGCATCAAGACACAACCAAGCTAACTTGAGATGTATCACAGTAAACCACAAATCCATCAGTGCGTTCAAGAAAAGTTAAAATCAGAGCCATTGTTAGTTTATCCTTTAACTTCTCAAAACTACCCTCACAAGCATTAGACCATAATAAGTTTAACTGCTTCTGAGTCAACTTAGTCAATGCGGAAACTATAGAGGAAAAAATTTCCACAAACCTCTAGTAGTAGACAGCTAAACTTAAGAAGCTCCAAATATCTATTGGAGTCGTCGGTCTAGGCCACTTCTTAAATATTGCAACCTTCTGCGGATATACCATGATCCCTTCACTAGAAATAATATGACTCAAAAAAGTAACAGTGTTCAACTAGAACTCACACTTAGAGAATATGGCATAAAACTGCTGTTTTTTAGAGTCTGCAACATAACTCGAAGGTGGTTAGCATGATCCACCTCACACTTAGAGTACACCAAAATGTCATCTATAAATACAATGATGAATAAGTTCAAAAATTGATGGAAGACCCTATTCGTCAAATCCATGAATGCTGTCGGGGCATCGATCAAACCAAATGACATTACCAAGAACTCAAAATGCCTATATCTAGTACAAAAAGTTATCTTATGGATATCTACCTTTGTAATCTCAAGTTGATAATACCCGAATCGAAGATCAATCCTGGAAGAGAATTTGGCACCCTGTAACTATTCAAAAATTATCTATTCTTGAAAAAGGGTACTTATTCTTTACTGTCACCATATTTAATTAATGATAATCAATACACATTCGAAGGGAACATCCTTTTAATGCATGAACAGCATTGGTGCACCTTATGGGGACACACTAGGATGGATAAAACCCTTATCTAAAAGGTTTTTTAATTACTCCTTAAGCTCTTTCAACTCAGCTGGAGCTATTCTATGAGGGGAATGAAAATTGGACGAGTGTCCAGAAAAAGATCAATCCCAAACTCAATCTCCCTATCAAGAGGAATACTAGGAAGGTCATCAAGTAAAACTCCAGGAAATTCATTCACCATCAAAACTGAATGCAAAGAAAGACCCTTCGAGTTAGAATTTTTAACCCGGACTAGATGATTGAGATACCCCTTGGATATCATTCTCTAAGCTCTAAGATATGATATAAACCTCCCTTTAGGAGCAAGGGAACCACCCTTCCACTCAATAATAAGCTCATTAGGAAATTTAAAGATAATCTTGCAGGTCTAAATATCTAAGAATGCATAGCACGAGTGCAACCAATCTATCCTCAAAATAACATTAAAATAAACCTTATCTAACTCAAATAAATCCACCAAAGTATCTTTACTACTAACAGATACCATACCCACTATAGACTCTTCTAGCAATGATAGAGTCACCTACCAGGGTAGAAATGTAAAAGAGTTCGAAACATATTCCATACCAAAACCAAAATACACATCCACAAATAGGATCACAAAAGAGAGAGTGGACCCCAGATTAAGTAAACAATATACATAGCGAGAAAAGAGTTGGAACATACCAATCTTGACATCTGGCAATGCCATGGATCCTGTCGGGTAGTGAGTGTATAAAGACGGTTTTGGCCAGTACCAAAATAAGATGGTGCACCCTTTGTTTCTTGAGCTGAAGATGAAGAAAATGGAACCTTATTTTCCCCATAGATAACCTTACCAATATGACAGTTTCTAAGTATATGGCCTAGCTGACCAAAGTCAAAGCACTTGTCCCTTTTCTTATCATAGAAACCCCAATTTAGATGACCATAGAACCTATAGAAAGGTCATGATAGAGTTGAATGAGCCTAACTAGCCTAAGATTGGGTACCCTATTCCCTGAAGTTGTCGCCACCATAGAATCACCTATCACCCAAATACTTCAGGTAGGGAGCACTAGACATCGATAGGACCTAGAGTTTCCCACTTTTTCTTGGGACAATTACCACCATCCCTGCCATTCTACTATTGGCTACCACCCTACTCAGAGAACCTAAACATTTTTGCCCTATCTCTCCCCTATTTTAGCCTACTTTTTCTTCTCTTCATCTACTAATTGCATGTACACAACCAACCTTGAGATATCCATGTCCTTGATCAGCAAGGTAGCCTTACTCTCAAGGATTAACTCACGAGATAGTTCCAAAGAAAAATTCCTCATCTGGGCCTTCATATCAAACACCATCTCCGAAGCATACCAAGACAATTGGTGATACTTTAATGTATATTCCTTGACTGATATCTTTCCTTGCTTAAGATTAACAAACTCCTCTGCTTTTTCTTCTCTCAACTCCTGAGGAAAGAAGAATTCTAGAAATATATTAGAGAAATCCTCCCATAATGATGACTCATCAGTTTTACCCCTTGCCTAATCCCATTCCTCATAGAATTGGTACACCGTATCTTTCAACTAGTAGGCTGCAAACTCCACCCTTTCCATATTCATGGCATGCATAGTTCTATCTCATCCAGAAAATCGTGAGAATTCTTCCCCACCTTAGCAACCGTATATGTTGGAGGCTTTAACCCCATGAACTATCCAACATTGTGGCCTCAAAAGATGGAGTAATAGGAATACCATACTCAGACTGAGTAGATACCAACTGTGCCAATATATAAATAGACTAACAATACTCGATATTAGTTATATCAGCCTAAGGAGTTTGAGAAGGACTAGAGAAAACTGGTGGAACTCTAGAACAATCCAAAACTGGACCCCTAAACCGAGTATGGATCCCATGAGTAGAGCATGTCCCATCAACATTTTCCCTAGTTGGGATAGAAGAGCTTTTATAAAGTTCAGATCATCAAGGCATAATCTGAAAAATAAACAAATAGGAATTAGATAAGATTCTAAGAATTAGACTCAAAAGCTTAAAAATAGAACACAAGAAAGAGAAATATTCCTAAATGCCTTATAACCTCTCCCTTATGAGTGTGGCGCACTGCATACCCTTAAAAGAAACTCTACTCAATATAGCATTGTGGACTCCTAATCACTAATTAACCTAGGGCTCTGATACCAATCTGGCATGACCCAAACCAGGTCCTAGTCGTGTTAGGTACCTCAAGCCCAAATGGGGACGAAGACCATCCCCAATACCCAACCATAACTGCCCTACACCTTAAGTTAGATGAATTCTGAACACATATATATATAACATAACAAAATAGAACAATGATGAATCAATTACACTCAACCGGTAGTAGCCACTTGGACCCTAACACTGTCTAATATATGGCCACCAAGATCAACTCATACCCCAATATACGACCAGTACCCTTAACCCATACCAATAATAAAATCAAGAGGGGTTGGACACTGTCCAACATATGATTTAGACTATTCTATTTATACCCTATCCTCATGATTCATGGTGAGACACTCGTACACAGATCCAAGTTTAGTTACAAAATTTTAGATTAAGGATCAACCAACTGACCCATCACCAACCATACAACTTGTACCCACCAAATCGTAACCACACCATAAACTCACCCACAAATACTGGTCAACATATGAGATGGGTTACCTGACTCGTACCCTCACCATACGAATCATAGGGTAAGTTGTATGATCTATAGAAGACTCAAAACCCAGGAAATTTTCTAAGGACCAGAACCCAAGGTGTTTTATTTCTCCTTCAATCATCACCTTCTTCCTCTACTCATATCTCTATACCCAAAACTATTATAGTTATTTTCTTTATAGTAGTCCCGAGCTTGATTTCCTTACCTAGAGTCCCAATTGTCTTAATTAGACCATTGAACATTGGCTAAGAAACCCATAACTTGATTGTCTAGGTAGTTAACCTTCTTCTCAAAATTAGAATCATTAGGCCTAGGTGCCTTACCGTATGAACCAACAACATTTATTTTTACTGCTTCAATTATGGAAAACTGCTTTATGAAAAGCTAAGATCAGTCCTCAAATATGCTAGCTCCCGAGCAACTACCTTATCTAGTGATTTTTTATCTGCAAGTGGCCCAATCATATAAGTGCCTACATGCACATCTACTCCTCAAGTATGCCAACCCTAGTTGGTTTTAGTGATCCTATCTTTAATCTCTAAATCCTAATCTCAATGTAACCTCATAAAATCCCCATTAGTTATAGTGTCTACTATAGCCTTGTTATTTGAATTCAAAGATCTATAGAAGATCTCTAGAAAATTATGGCTCAATATTCTATGGTTAGGGACATTCTGGAACTTCTTCTTAAACCTCAACCAGGTCTCATATAACACATATAAATGTAGTTGCCTTAAGTTATAGATCTCATCTTTACATTGCAATATTTTGTATGGTGCAAAAAATTTATACATGAATCGAGTCCTCAACTTATTTCAAGTAGTGATAGATTCACATAGCAACTTTGTCAACCATAATGTAGCCCCTCTTTTAGAGAGAAGGTAAATAACTATAGTCTAATTGTATCCTGGCTTACTCTAGGTAGATCATAGGAACTTCAGATCCCTACAAAGTTTATCTCATTTATGTTTTCATCAATAGTAGGAAGGCCTGTGAACACCCTCTTCAAGTTCAACAGCTGTATCATTGCACTGGTGATGTCAAACATAGTTCTTAGAGTCAATTCTGGTGGATGATAGCACCTGTTTCAATCGACTCTAAAAAATCTTGATCATCTTCCACACCATAATAATAAGAAAGATACTATTTTAGAGGTTATTGACCTATACCTTCTCATTCTTTCTTAATCATTAATTGTGGCTAGATGGTATGCTTTATCTTATCTAGCTCTTTCTTTCTTATCTTCTAACTTGACAGCTTCTTCCCTAACATTTTCCTTAACTATCAATCATGTAGTGGTTTACTCAATACTTTCTTGAATCCTGGGATAATGCCCTGGCCGATTTAGGATTCCCATATAATCAACTTTCTTATTTTGAACTCTGTTGTTCACTATCCTTCTATTAGCTCTTAGAGTTCTCTCAAGTTCTGTATCAAGTGGAATCAATAGATTTTCTTGACTTCGAGTGTTGGGCATACACTAGTGTGTGCCCTAGAAACAATAAAAAAATAAAATTAGTAAAAAAACCAATAATCTAACAAACACAATCAATCAACTCCATAACCGCACTCCCCAACAATGGCCCTAAAATTTGATGTCGCCTAAATTACTTTGCTAAACAAAGTATAAAGTGATCATTGATCAAAACCGAACACAACTTGGTTAGGGTCGATCCACAGGGAATAGGTCAAAATGTTTATCAAGATTTCTGTCTAAGAAGTAAGTAAACAATCTCAAGTAGAGAGGATTTCTTGTTGATTAAGATTTCAATAGTAACAATTGCTGATCTTTTGAAGTTGTAATCAATATAAGAGATGCACTAAGACTGTGTTCCCCAATAACCTTATAACTTCATGGGTTCTTTGTATTGAGTGGTATGTCATGGTGCCTTACATACATAATCAATAAGTTATGTTCTCCTAAATGGCATTAGGCACTTGTTTAAGCAACTATCCTCAAGTAAGTATTCTTTTCTCCTAAGTTTTGCATTACTAACACTTATCTTGGATCCCAACAATAGCTTTTCCAAATTATCAATAAAAGCTACACAATGAAGGTTGATAGCTCTAACGCTTTGTTGTTTGTTCCCTTTTCCATATTTAACCCCTACTTTCATCATGAGTAAAAATTAAGTAAGATCTAATATTTGTAACCATTAAAAAGAACTCAAACCAAAGAGAACAAACAATACACACCCAAATATCCTTTATGAATCACATCGTACTATGATCACTACTTCGCCAATCTGTCGTGGTTCCCACAACCCTAGTTGTCGTATTTAGCTTTTCATAATTGCAAGAACTCAAGAAAAATTCTGATGAGAAAGAATAATTATGAACTTAGAAGAATAAGATGAGATTCTCTAAAATCTCACTTTGAATTAAAACCCTAAAATCTATGTTTATACTTCAAAGAACAACAATATGTATCAAAAGTACTAGTAGAATATAAATTGAAACAGTAAACCTAATAAGAGTATTTATTGATAAAATAAAATATTTCCTAAACATAATTGGATTTGCAGAGTCTGCACATAGGATGAAAAAAAGTTTGATCGTGGTTAGATGCCATGATTGTACTTAGTGCTTGTAGGTTAGCACTTTACTTTGTCATCTTTCAGATCTTGATTGGCACGATACTCAGTATGAGCTCCTGGCTTCTTTGCATGATCATGATTTCCTTTCATAACATCTTTCTCTAATTTTTTTTTACCTTATATAACATTTTCCCTAGATCCTCAGTATGATAATGTGGTATCATCCCACGATCGTGTGACCCTATTATTCGATCTCTTCGCACTTAACATCTACACGCCTCAATTCAGACTCCTTCCCCATGATCTATTATATGGTTGTGACATCTTTTTACAATTATGTGAAGCTTTTATTTGTATAACACCTGATTATGAACTCTCAGTTTCTACCTACTACATCCTTGGTACGGCTGTGGTCAGATCCCACTATCGTGGAAGGTCTTCATCTGATTCCTGTAAGTCCACAAAACTACACTTACTTTCCCCAGACTCATTTGACCTGTAAATACTACAAAATAGCTCATATCTACATAAAAAAGCTTTTGTACTTGAATATATCCTAGTTTTATGTCTCAAAAGTGACATAAGTTCATGACACATCAACCACACAAGGTCAAACCAACCAATAGATATAATGAGTTTATGCATGAAATAAAAAGGAATGGGTAAAATGATGATGATTAATATGACACATGCTTGACCTACCTTTATAGACTCATTGCTCAATATGTCAACTGGGATGCATGGGGACTTGTGAGGTTCATATACACCCTATAGATCCTCCCTAAGACCAAAAGTAAATAGTCATTTATTAGCTCAATTTGGATCCTCCTATAAGGGCACGTAGAGAATTCCAACAGTTTGGGTGCCTCAAATAAATCACAACCTCCAAATCTACCCAAAGGCTACAGAGAATATAACTTATAATACAATGATGATATGGATATGCTAGGAGGAAAAAGATTAAAAAACAATAGAATATCAATACCAGTCCAATACAGGATATCAAAGTCTCTTTTAATATATCCACGATAATATCTGATCAAAATATCATACTCCCAGTATTTTAAAAAATAGATTAGGGTAACATGAACTCAAATATCAGCCAAAAATCTCACATAAGACAAAAATATCAGAATCTCAATCCAAACAATCAGTTGCTTTTATCCCATTCATAAATACACCAATACCAATATATATTCTTATTATTTTCACCTATACCAGACCCTCATATCCTCGTTACTCCTAATACATACAATTAGCACATAAGTATATACAAAAATAATCCAAGAAAGGCTCAACATGCCTCAAAAGAAGCCCAACTACTCAAACTGAAGTTTTCCCTTTTGAGTTTCCTATAAGCAGGCTCAATCTGGTTAAATATGAATTCTACCTAAAAAAATAAATTATAGACACTCATATTTCTATACTTAAATAGAAATCCTAAGTCCAAAATGTCAACTCAAAAGCCAACTCTGATCCCATATGATAAAACCTAAAATTTGAATAAAAAACCACATTACCCATAACTTGAGGAGTTTTAAATATGGAATTTTATAAGAAATAGAGCTAAAATCAATCTTAAAAATCATTAAAATACCATTTCTTAACCTTAATCCAAAATATCAATATTTTCAATTTGAAAAACAAAATATTTAAAGATAAAATCATGAATAAAACATTCAGGAATGTGTAAAAAAATCCTTGAGATATCTTCTTACCAGACTAGGGTGAATCTATCTCATATGAGTTTTTCCTGCTAGTGAGGGTTGACGATAGAGCTTCCTTTCAGAGAGGGTTAACTCATATCTTATTTTTATACGTGGTACGGTATTGACACCCTCCCAACTGGGGTTACAGGTTGGACCCAAATCTATTCAGAAAGGGGCATATCGGTTAGATGATTACCTTCCATAGTCTCAGTTTTAGTTTCAGCCTCAGTATAGAACTCAGTTTAGTTCTACAGAATTAGGACTATCAGGTACAGTCACTCAGTTCAGTACAGACTATAGCATAGCTCCACAGAATCAGGACTGTTAGATACAATCATTCAACTATTAGTTATACAGCATCAGTAAACTCAGATATCAGTAAATCAGTAATTCAGAACTCAGTATCCATTATTATCATGACCTTAGTTAAAATTTATATATTCATATATGTACTCTCATTCAGTTATACTCATGTGATTCAGTCATTATTGTTCATGCGTATGAACTCATGCATCTCAGCCTACCTCTCTTAGCATATCAGTACATTCAGAGTACCGACGTATATTTTTTTTTGTGCTATGATGTATTATAGCATATGTTCAGACACATGGGCTCCCGATCATACTTAGCAGCTTGATCCATCAGTAGCAGACTAGTGGTGAGTCATTATTTTTTTAAGGATAGATTTATTATTCCAGTATTTCAGTACTCAATTTATTTCAGTAGTCGGAGTTAGTTGGGGACTTGTCTCATTAACTCCTTGTTCAGATAGTAGAGGCTTTTTAGACTAGAGTATTTACAGGCAGATGTTCAATTTTGGTATTGATGTACTGTACTCAGTATTTATTTCATATTTGAACCTCATGGAAGATTTCTGCCTAATTTTTGCATAATTATAGTATTACTATTTAGTTATTACAGTAGGTACCAGTCATGGGTAAGCTTGTGGTTCTTCAGGATTATGAGCACCGTGTAGCATCCAGGGTACAGACTTGGGGCGTTACAAACTTGGTATCAAAACCTAAGGTTTAACAGAGTCCTAGAAAGTCTAAAAGACGTATCTAGTAGAGTCTTGTGCATGGGTGTGTAGCGAGACATACTTATGAATAGAAGGCTATTAGATGTTTTAGGAAAAGTTTCCCTTTTTTCAGTAATTATGTTGTGTGGGTGAGCACAAGCTTAAGTTAAACTTTCTGTCTAATCCAAGTTTCTATTCCATTTATAGAACATGCCTCTAAAGAGGACTAAGGAAAGAGAAATGGGAGACCAGCCAGCACCTCAGCCCATCCAGCCAGATCCCCTGGGTGAACATGTCTTCTAGACTAAATTCAGAGCAGCTTTTACCACCCTAGATTATTCTATGGTAGCCCAGAATAAATGCCCAGCTGCCTTTCCGATCTACCTAGTGGCTAATACTACAGCAACCAAGATTCGGGACTTCACTCGAATGAACCCTCCATATTTTACTGGGTTAAAGTCAGATGAGGACCCACAGGAATTTCTTGATCAGGTGCAGAAGGTTACAGATATTATAGGGGTGATAGCTAGTGAGAGTGCTAAGTTAGCTGTATATCAGTTGCTGGATGTAGCTCACTCATGGTTCAAACAGTGGAAAGTAGAGAGGGCCACAGATGTAGGGTCCATAGAATAGGAAAAGTTTGCTATTGCTTTTCTGGATAGGTTCTTCCCGCTAGAGTTGAGAGAAGTAAAAGTTTTGTAATTTATAAATTTAAAGCAGCGTAACATGATGGTACAAGAGTATTCTCTCAAGTTTACTAAATTATCCAGATACTCTCCTCATGTGGTAGAAGATAGCAGATCTAAGATGAGTAAGTTTGTGTTTGGTGTGCCTAGTAGTATAGTCAAGAAGTGTAGGACCGTAATGTTGATTAAGAAGATGGACATATCCAGGCTCACGGTCCATGCTTAGCAGATAGAGGAGGCTAAGAATAAAGAAAAGGAGAGGAAGAACAAGAGAGCTAGAATAGGTAGCTTAAACTTTAGCTAGCCAAAGTCAGAAGGTGGTAATCGTTCTCAGTTTTGCCCAAAATCCTCAGTCCCAGCTCCATCTTCAGCCAATGCTCTAATGCTGAAATGCAAAAAGGGAAATAGAGATAGAGCGTTAGGCTCTAAACACCAGGGTAGTGTTAGCAGTGCCTAAACAAATCCTCTTTGCTAGAAGTATGGTAAAAACTATCAGTTTGTCTGCAGAGCTGACAGTGACGTATGTTTTAGATATCGCAAGCTAGGCCACAAAGTCAGACAGTGTCCTCAGGTAGGTTTGCAGAGTTAGCATAATTGTCCCTCAGCTCAGTTCGGTTGCCTGAATCAGCAGGGTACCACCTCCAGTGCCACCAGTGGGCAACACCCAATTAGACTATGCATTTTAGTCCTGATAGGATTAAGAAAGTTCTCCTGATGTGGTCACTGGTACGTTATAAGTTTATTATTTACATGTTTAAATGTTGCTAGATCTAGGGGCTTCTTTTGTAACTCCTTATATAGCTTTTGACTTCAGAGTCAGTCCCAAAATTCTTTTAGAGCCTTTATCAGTCTCTACCCCAGTAGGTAAATCTATCATAGCCCGACAAGTATACAAGAATTGTGTGATTATGGTATCTCAGAAAGTCACTTCAGCAGACTTAGTTGAATTAGAGATGACCAATTTTGATATCATTCCCGGCATGGATTGGCTTTATTCCTACTATGCCTCAGTTGATTGCAGAAATAGAATTATCCTGTTTCAGTTTCTGAATGAGCTTGTCCTAGAGTGGAAGGGCAGTACTTCAGAACTTAGGAGTCAGCTTATTTCCTACCTTAGGGAAAGGAAAATGATATCTAAGGGACATGTCTACCATCTTGTTTGAGTCCAGAACTCTAGATTAGAAACCCCTACTCTTGAGTCAGTATCAGTAGCATGTGAATTCCCAGACGTGTTTCTCAAAGATTTTCCCAGAGTTTCTCCCAAAAGGGAAATTGACTTTAGAATAGACCTTCTTCCAGATACTCAACCCATATATATACCTCCATATAGAATGGCTCTAGTAGAACTCAAAGAATTAAAAGAACAGTTGAAAGATCTCCTAGATAAGGGTTTTATCAGACCTAGTGTGTCCCATGGGGTGCACCAGTTCTATTCGTGTGTAAGAAAGACAGTTCTTTCAAAATGTGTATAGACTATCATCAGCTAAATAAATTCATGGTTAAGAACAAGTATCCACTTCCCAGAATTGATGACTTATTTGACCAACTTCAGGGTGCCAGTTACTTTTCTAAGATAGCCCTCAGATCAGGCTATCATCAGCTCAGAGTCAGAGAATGTGAGATTCCAAAAACATCTTTCAAAACTTAGTATGGTCACTTTAAATTCTTAGTCATGTCATTTGGTCTTACTAATGCCCCAACAGTTTTCATGGACTTGCTGAACCGCGTGTTTAAGCAGTACTTGGATATGTTGATCATAGTATTCATAGATGACATCTTGGTCTACTTTTACAATGAGCATGATCATGCAGTCCATCGCAGAATAGTATTATAGACTCTCAGAAACCATCAGCTATTCGCTAAATTCAGTAAGTGTGAATTTTGGCTAAGGTCAGTACTTTTACTCGGCCATATCATTTTTGATGATGGCATTAGAGTTGATCCCCAAAAGACCAAAGCAGTGAGAAATTGGTCCAGACCTATCTCTCTATTAGATATCTAGAGTTTTTTAGGTTTTGTTGGCTATTATCGATGGTTTGTTGAGGGATTTTCATCTATTGCATCCCCTAGGTCCAGATGGACACAGAAAAAGGTCAAATTTTGGTGGTCAGATTCTTATAAGAAGAATTTTCAGGAGTTGAAGACTCAACTCACTACAGCCTCAATTTTGACTCTACCAGATAGTTCAGATGGATTTATGGTATATTGTGATACTTCTAAGGTTAGTTTGGGGTGAGTTTTGGTGCAAAAAGGTACGGTCATAGCCTACGCCTCTAGATAGCTCAAACCCCCTAAAAAAAACTATCCTACTCATGATCTTGAGTTAGCAACAGTAGTTTTTGCCTTAAAGATTTGGAGGCATTACTTGTATTATGTGCACGTTGATGTGTTCACTGACCATTAGAGCCTACAATATGTGTTCTCTCAGAAAGACCTAAACCTCTGTCAGAAAAGGTGGTTGGAGTTGTTGAAGGACTACGACATGAGCGTCTTGTATTATCCGGGTAAAGACAATGTAGTGGTTGATGCTCTAAGTAGGATTTCTATGGGTAGTATTGCTCATGTGGAAGATTGTAAGAAGAAGTTAGATTAGGAACTTCATCAGCTTGCCCAACTGGGTGTCCGCTTAGTCGATTCAGCAGAAGGTAATGTATGGGTGCAGAGTAGTTCAGAATCATCTCTGGTTTTCGAGGTGAAGAAAAAGCAGGATAGGTATCCCAACCTAGTTAAGTTGAAAGAATCAGTCAGAGATCAGAAGATAGAGGTTTTCTCCCAAGGGGGAGATGGTGTATTATGTTGTCAGGGTCGGCTATGTGTGCCAGGTGTGGATGAACTGAGACAATGGATTCTTGTAGAAGCGCATGGTGCGCGTTGCTCTATTCATCCAAGGGCCACTAAGATGTATCATGATTTGTGGGAGATCTACTGGTGGAGTGGGATGAAGAGAGATATTATAGAGTTTGTATCCAAGTGGTCAATATATCAACATGTTAAGATCGAGATATAGAAGCCTAGTGGGGCTATGTAGGAGTTCAATATTCCCACTTGGAAGTGGGGAAAAGTGAAAATGGATTTTGTGATAGGTTTGCCTCGTACTCATTGTCATCACAATTCAGTTTTAGTCATTGTAGATAGAATGAACAAATCAGCTCATTTTCTACCACTCTATCCCTCTTATTCAGCCGAGGACTATGCCAAGCTCTATGTTAAAGAGTTGGCCAGATTACATGGAGTTCCATTGTCCATTATCTCAGATAGAGGTATGTAGTTCACCTCTCATTTTTGGAAAGCCCTCCAAAAGGTCTTGGTACCCAAGTCAACCTTATTACAACTTTTCACCCTGAGACAGATGGTCAAGTAGAAAGGACCATTTATACTTTAGAGGATATGCTGCGAGTGTGTGCGATAGACTTTAAAGGTAGTTGGGATGACCACTTACCTTTGATTGAGTTCGCAAATAACAACAGCTATCATTCCAGCATTCAAATGGGTTCATTTGAGATGCTTAAATAGAAGGAGATGTTGGTCTCCCATTGTTTGGTTTGACGTGGGAAAGGCTGCAGTGGTAGGGCCTAAATTGGTGTTTGACACCTTAGAGAAGGTTCAGTTGATCAGGGAAAGGCTTAAGACAGCTCAGAGCTAACAAAAATTGTGCAGAAGTGCGGAGAAAGTTCGAGTTCGAGATTGGTAATTATATGTATTTGAAGATCTCTCCTATGAAAGGAGTGAAGAGGTTTGGCAAGTAGGGAAAGCTCAGTCCCCGATATGTCGGTCCTTATCGAATTCTCAGTCATTTCAAAAAGGTAGCTTATGAGCTTGAGTTTTTTTTAGATTTAGCTTTAGTCCATCCAGTGTTCCATGTTTCCTTGCTAAAGAAATGCATAGGTGACCCAATAGTTGTAGTCCCTGTAGGGGGTACAGACGTTCAAAACAACCTCTCTTATAAGGAAATTCTAATTGAAATCCTTGATTGTCAGATTCGCAGACTAAGGAACAAAGAGGTCCCCCTAGTTAAATTTCTTTAGCGAAATCAGTCCATTGATAGAGATACTTGGGAAGCAGAAATAGATATGCAAACCAAGTATCCTCACCTCTTTTCCACAAACTCAGACTTAGCCCAAGGTCATAGTTTTCCCTTGAACTTACTAAATTCCATGCTCAGATTTCCCTTATAGACTTGGTATCAGTTACCATTGCATTTTTCAGTTATGTATTCATGAATTAGATATTCATGTTCAGCATGAGAAACTCAGTATATCAGCAATTCCAGTCATGCATTCACGAATTATTTTTAGCCATGTACTCATGCATCAGATATGCATGTTCAGTATAAAATTTAGCATATCAGTAACGTCAGTCATGAAATCATGTTACAGTTGTGCATGTCTTGTATCTAAATCCAGTCTATCAGTATTCTCAGCTTAGTCAGCCTAATTCGAGGATGAATGTTCCCAAGGGGGAGATATTATAAGACCTCGCAAAATCCTAAGGTTAACTTAGTCCTTTAAAGTTTGTTAAGGGGTCCCAGACTTAGAAAATTTTAGCTAAGTATTCAGATTTAGTGTTATTTTAGCCTTCATAGGTTGGCAACTCTATTTTATGACCCTCATGACCTTAAAATAATGATTTTTAGGTTGAATCATGATCAGGAATGTTAGTGGGTGTTCCCAAAAAAGTTTTGGATTTTTCAGACTTTATTTGAAACACATTTGAAAGCTCAAAATAGTGGATCGATGCGATTTAGATGCGCTGTGTCGCCCATCGGATTGATGAAAATTTTCCTCCAACTCCTTGTGCAAATTCTAGTGAAGCGACGCAGACTTGATGTGGTGCATTGGCCATCGCGTTGATGCCAACGATGTGGCATATCGGTCTATGTGTCGTTAGGCAAGTTTTTCATTTATTTAAAACAACGTCCAAAGGTGTAAATGGGATATTTTTCTCACTTCAACCCAACCCCTAAGACACGAAATTCATCCCTCACAAAGCAAATTACACCCTTTTCTCTCAAATTTCTTCAAGACCAAAACCCTAGAACATTATTTCAAAATTAATTCTTAAGAACACTCCATTAATCTTTAAGAATTCAATTGTTAAGTTATGTCAAGTGTTCATACAAGGGTACCTTCCACCCTTAGAGTTCAAGAATCTATTGTTAAAACTGCAAGTGTATTGATTTCATAAATTTCATGTTGGGTTTGATTATATTCATGTTTATAATGATTAATTGGGTTTCTAATCCATGTTTTATTACAAGTTTCATGTGGAGTTAATTGATATATGTATAGAATCATGTGAATCCATGCTAAGCCCTTGAAATATTAAATGGGGATTTGAATTTCGGTTCCTATATATGGTTAGTGTCATGTGCATGGATTATGTCCTCCAAGTGATTAATAAATTGCTCATGTAAACAAAGAAAAAGGGAAAAAAATCATGTCATGTTAGCTTATGTTCGAGTTATATCATGCAAGTGTTTGATAAAATGTCTCTATGAATGAGTTATGATCAAGTGCACATGGTTATGCGCTTTTAAATTTATACTATGATTTTACTTTTATGCTATACCCTAAAACTTAGCTGTTTACCTAGAGCTGTGGTAGTTATAGAACAATCTCAGTAGTGTAAAAAATAGTAGCCTCAGTAATTAGTCACAGTTATAGTTTAGTATTCAGTTCAGACCTCAGTAAATCTACCTAGTCAACAAAACTTTGTAGTATTCCATAGTTAACAAAATTCAGTAGTACTCCGTTAGTTAATGGAACTCAGTGAACTCAGTTCAGTTTAGTTATACAGTACGATTAGTAATAGTTCAGTCCAGCCTAGTACAGTTTAGAAATCAATCCAATGTCTATTCAGTTGGGAGTAGGATTTAGCACCGAGTAAACCTAGGGATGAGGCATTCCTGCCAGCAAAGGGTTTGACCCTTAGTAGCAGTCCCTGTGTTACAAAACTATGTAGTTAGTGTAGATTGAGATATCTTCCTGCCAGATTAGGGTTGATACATCTCATACGAGTTTTTTTTGCCAGTGAGGGTTGATGAAAGAGCTTCCTGCCAGAGAGGGTTAACTCACAGCTTGTCTTTATCCATAGCACAATACTGATACCCTTCCAACTGGGGTTACAGGTTGGACCCCAATCTATTCAGAAAGAGGCATGCTAGTTAGATGATTTCCTCCCATAGTCTCAGTTTCAGTTTCAGCCTTAGTATAGAACTCAGTTTAGTTCTACAGAATCAGGACTGTCATATACAGTTACTCAGTTCAGTATGGAACTCAACACAGTTCCATAAAATTAGGACTGTTAGATATAGTCATTAAACTATAAGTTATATAGTATCATTAAACTCATATATCAGTAAATCAGTAATTCAGAACTCTGTATCCAGTGTTATCCTGATCTTAGTTACAGTTTATGTATTCATGCATATACTCTTATTCAATTATACTCATGTGATTCAATCAGTATTGTTCATGCATATGAACTCATGCATCTCAGCCTACCTCACTTAGCATACCAGTACAGTCAAAGTACTGATGTATACCTTTCTTTTGCGCTATGATGTCTTATATCGTAGGTTCAGTCGCACGGGCACCCGACCATACTTAGCAACCCAATCCATCAGCAGTAAAGTAGCGGTAAGTCCTCATTATTTGAAGATAGATTTATTATTCCAGTATTTCAGTACTTAGTTTATTTCAGTATCGTAGTTAGTTGGGGACTTGTCCCATCAACTCCTTGTTCAGACAGTAGAGGCTTTTCAGACTAAAGTATTTATAGACAAATGTTAAGTTTCGGTATTGATGTATCGTACTCAGTATTTATTTCAGATTTCCACATAATTATAGTATTACTATTTAGTTATTGAAGTAGGTACCAGTTATGGGTTAGTTATGGTCCCTCGGGATTATGAGCAACATGTAATATCTGGGTTACAGACTCGGGGGGTTATAATACAAGTCTTTAAAAATGAATATCCTTGTATTAATGTCCTAAGAAATTGGGAAGGAATAGTGGAGTGCTGCAAAATAATAGACCTAGACTCTATTTTTATGCAATGAAATAAGAAAATCATAAGTTGAAAGGATAAAATGCAATATGGATGGAGAAAGAGAGGCTACCCTAGGGAGTGTTCATATAGTTTTTATCTTAGGTATTATCTAGGAAATCATCTGTATGCAGAAGCACAGGTAATATGATATGGAATCAACATAGAAGCAGAGACATTTTCTATTTTAAAAGTACCCAATTATTGTAAAATAAAGAACATCAATAGTGTAACTGTGGAATCAGATTCACAGATGCTAACAAAGATGATATAAAGTAAATGAAGGTCTCATGAGACAAATAGAGATAATAGAGGAGATTTAGGAACTTTTATTACTAATGTAGTAAAACATCAATCATATCTTCAGAGAGGCAAATCAATTAGCAGATAGAATAAAAAAAGGCATATAATCAATAAAAGGTAGTACAGTATCATACATTCAATCAATTATCAATTGAGTGCAGGAGAATATTAAATACAAATAAGGCATAAACAAACACTAAGAATCAAAGCAAGAAGGATAAGGGTTGAGGAGTATTAACATGAGCAAACATAATTATGGAAATAACATTATCAATAGATCTCACAAATATGGTATTTATAGAGATAGTTTTTGCACAACAGGACTTACATATCTGTGTGTATTAAGATATGCAACCTAAACTATGTTAGCTTACAAAAAAATTCACTAGCAAAAAGTGAGGACTTTGAAATTAGATGAAAAATAGTAGATCTGTCGCTGAGACAAAACCTTGCAAAAAAGGATATCAGGAGCATCTTGATAATTCCTCTACTGCTTTAGCTGGAGAAAACAAAGTTCGATCAAAGAAAATAAAAATAAATGAAAGACACAGTGATTAGAGACTTAAAAAAAGTTGTTGTCAAAGTACACAAGACTTGACACCTCTATCGAATTCACCATAGAATTTATTGTGTCCACCAGAATGCATCTCTACAAGAGCAGAGGAAGGGATTACATAACATAAAGAAAAGGAGGAGAAGAGAAGAAAGAAGAAGAGATTTGCTTCTGCAAGTTGAGAAAAAGAGACGTTGAAACGTCATCAAGATGAAATTGTTCATGATCCATAACTAGATGTGTGCATCGATCGGTTCGGTTTGATTTTATATATTATCAATTTTATTTATAAATTATTAATTTTTAAATATGCTAAATCAATAACTAAATTAATAAGATATTCTCTATCGATATTTGGTTCATCGATTTTTAGTATTTAATGATTTTATTTCTGATTTAATCGATAAAAATTACTCATAAAATAAAAATAGCAGGAACCAATATGAAAAGAAACTGAATCTTAGTTCCAGCCAAAATCCTATATGATGTGTTCTAATTTACAAGAATCTTCAAGCTTGATTAGGTTTCAGGAAATAGAACAGATTAGTAGAAATATATATATATATATATATATATATATATATATATATATATATATATATATATTTCTACTAATCTGTTCTATTTCCTGAAACCTAATCAAGCTTGAAGATTCTTGTAAATTAGAACACATCATATAGGATTTTGGCTGGAACTAAGATTCAGTTTCTTTTCATATTGGTTCCTGCTATTTTTATTTTATGAGTAATTTTTATCGATTAAATCAGAAATAAAATCATTAAATACTAAAAATCGATGAACCAAATATCGATAGAGAATATCTTATTAATTTAGTTATTGATTTAGCATATTTAAAAATTAATAATTTATAAATAAAATTGATAATATATAAAATCAAACCGAACCGATCGATGCACACATCTAGTTATGGATCATGAACAATTTCATCTTGATGACGTTTCAACGTCTCTTTTTCTCAACTTGCAGAAGCAAATCTCTTCTTCTTTCTTCTCTTCTCCTCCTTTTCTTTATGTTATGTAATCCCTTCCTCTGCTCTTGTAGAGATGCATTCTGGTGGACACAATAAATTCTATGGTGAATTCGATAGAGGTGTCAAGTCTTGTGTACTTTGACAACAACTTTTTTTAAGTCTCTAATCACTGTGTCTTTCATTTATTTTTATTTTCTTTGATCGAACTTTGTTTTCTCCAGCTAAAGCAGTAGAGGAATTATCAAGATGCTCCTGATATCCTTTTTTGCAAGGTTTTGTCTCAGCGACAGATCTACTATTTTTCATCTAATTTCAAAGTCCTCACTTTTTGCTAGTGAATTTTTTTGTAAGCTAACATAGTTTAGGTTGCATATCTTAATACACACAGATATGTAAGTCCTGTTGTGCAAAAACTATCTCTATAAATACCATATTTGTGAGATCTATTGATAATGTTATTTCCATAATTATGTTTGCTCATGTTAATACTCCTCAACCCTTATCCTTCTTGCTTTGATTCTTAGTGTTTGTTTATGCCTTATTTGTATTTAATATTCTCCTGCACTCAATTGATAATTGATTGAATGTATGATACTGTACTACCTTTTATTGATTATATGCCTTTTTTTATTCTATCTGCTAATTGATTTGCCTCTCTGAAGATATGATTGATGTTTTACTACATTAGTAATAAAAGTTCCTAAATCTCCTCTATTATCTCTATTTGTCTCATGAGACCTTCATTTACTTTATATCATCTTTGTTAGCATCTGTGAATCTGATTCCACAGTTACACTATTGATGTTCTTTATTTTACAATAATTGGGTACTTTTAAAATAGAAAATGTCTCTGCTTCTATGTTGATTCCATATCATATTACCTGTGCTTCTGCATACAGATGATTTCCTAGATAATACCTAAGATAAAAACTATATGAACACTCCCTAGGGTAGCCTCTCTTTCTCCATCCATATTGCATTTTATCCTTTCAACTTATGATTTTCTTATTTCATTGCATAAAAATAGAGTCTAGGTCTATTATTTTGCAGCACTCCACTATTCCTTCCCAATTTCTTAGGACATTAATACAAGGATATTCATTTTTAAAGACTTGTATTATAACCCCCCGAGTCTGTAACCCAGATATTACATGTTGCTCATAATCCCGAGGGACCATAACTAACCCATAACTGGTACCTACTTCAATAACTAAATAGTAATACTATAATTATGTGGAAATCTGAAATAAATACTGAGTACGATACATCAATACCGAAACTTAACATTTGTCTATAAATACTTTAGTCTGAAAAGCCTCTACTGTCTGAACAAGGAGTTGATGGGACAAGTCCCCAACTAACTACGATACTGAAATAAACTAAGTACTGAAATACTGGAATAATAAATCTATCTTCAAATAATGAGGACTTACCGCTACTTTACTGCTGATGGATTGGGTTGCTAAGTATGGTCGGGTGCCCGTGCGACTGAACCTACGATATAAGACATCATAGCGCAAAAGAAAGGTATACATCAGTACTTTGACTGTACTGGTATGCTAAGTGAGGTAGGCTGAGATGCATGAGTTCATATGCATGAACAATACTGATTGAATCACATGAGTATAATTGAATAAGAGTATATGCATGAATACATAAACTGTAACTAAGATCAGGATAACACTGGATACAGAGTTCTGAATTACTGATTTACTGATATATGAGTTTAATGATACTATATAACTTATAGTTTAATGACTATATCTAACAGTCCTAATTTTATGGAACTGTGTTGAGTTCCATACTGAACTGAGTAACTGTATATGACAGTCCTGATTCTGTAGAACTAAACTGAGTTCTATACTAAGGCTGAAACTGAAACTGAGACTATGGGAGGAAATCATCTAACTAGCATGCCTCTTTCTGAATAGATTGGGGTCCAACCTGTAACCCCAGTTGGAAGGGTATCAGTATTGTGCTATGGATAAAGACAAGCTGTGAGTTAACCCTCTCTGGCAGGAAGCTCTTTCATCAACCCTCACTGGCAAAAAAAACTCGTATGAGATGTATCAACCCTAATCTGGCAGGAAGATATCTCAATCTACACTAACTACATAGTTTTGTAACACAGGGACTGCTACTAAGGGTCAAACCCTTTGCTGGCAGGAATGCCTCATCCCTAGGTTTACTCGGTGCTAAATCCTACTCCCAACTGAATAGACATTGGATTGATTTCTAAACTGTACTAGGCTGGACTGAACTATTACTAATCGTACTGTATAACTAAACTGAACTGAGTTCACTGAGTTCCATTAACTAACGGAGTACTACTGAATTTTGTTAACTATGGAATACTACAAAGTTTTGTTGACTAGGTAGATTTACTGAGGTCTGAACTGAATACTAAACTATAACTGTGACTAATTACTGAGGCTACTATTTTTTACACTACTGAGATTGTTCTATAACTACCACAGCTCTAGGTAAACAGCTAAGTTTTAGGGTATAGCATAAAAGTAAAATCATAGTATAAATTTAAAAGCGCATAACCATGTGCACTTGATCATAACTCATTCATAGAGACATTTTATCAAACACTTGCATGATATAACTCGAACATAAGCTAACATGACATGATTTTTTTCCCTTTTTCTTTGTTTACATGAGCAATTTATTAATCACTTGGAGGACATAATCCATGCACATGACACTAACCATATATAGGAACCGAAATTCAAATCCCCATTTAATATTTCAAGGGCTTAGCATGGATTCACATGATTCTATACATATATCAATTAACTCCACATGAAACTTGTAATAAAACATGGATTAGAAACCCAATTAATCATTATAAACATGAATATAATCAAACCCAACATGAAATTTATGAAATCAATACACTTGCAGTTTTAACAATAGATTCTTGAACTCTAAGGGTGGAAGGTACCCTTGTATGAACACTTGACATAACTTAACAATTGAATTCTTAAAGATTAATGGAGTGTTCTTAAGAATTAATTTTGAAATAATGTTCTAGGGTTTTGGTCTTGAAGAAATTTGAGAGAAAAGGGTGTAATTTGCTTTGTGAGGGATGAATTTCGTGTCTTAGGGGTTGGGTTGAAGTGAGAAAAATATCCCATTTACACCTTTGGACGTTGTTTTAAATAAATGAAAAACTTGCCTAACGACACATAGACCGATATGCCACATCGTTGGCATCAACGCGATGGCCAATGCACCACATCAAGTCTGCGTCGCTTCACTAGAATTTGCACAAGGAGTTGGAGGAAAATTTTCATCAATCCGATGGGCGACACAGCGCATCTAAATCGCATCGATCCACTATTTTGAGCTTTCAAATGTGTTTCAAATAAAGTCTGAAAAATCCAAAACTTTTTTGGGAACACCCACTAACATTCCTGATCATGATTCAACCTAAAAATCATTATTTTAAGGTCATGAGGGTCATAAAATAGAGTTGCCAACCTATGAAGGCTAAAATAACACTAAATCTGAATACTTAGCTAAAATTTTCTAAGTCTGGGACCCCTTAACAAACTTTAAAGGACTAAGTTAACCTTAGGATTTTGCGAGGTCTTATAATATCTCCCCCTTGGGAACATTCATCCTCGAATTAGGCTGACTAAGCTGAGAATACTGATAGACTGGATTTAGATACAAGACATGCACAACTGTAACATGATTTCATGACTGACGTTACTGATATGCTAAATTTTATACTGAACATGCATATCTGATGCATGAGTACATGGCTAAAAATAATTCGTGAATGCATGACTGGAATTGCTGATATACTGAGTTTCTCATGCTGAACATGAATATCTAATTCATGAATACATAACTGAAAAATGCAATGGTAACTGATACCAAGTCTATAAGGGAAATCTGAGCATGGAATTTAGTAAGTTCAAGGGAAAACTATGACCTTGGGCTAAGTCTGAGTTTGTGGAAAAGAGGTGAGGATACTTGGTTTGCATATCTATTTCTGCTTCCCAAGTATCTCTATCAATGGACTGATTTCGCTAAAGAAATTTAACTAGGGGGACCTCTTTGTTCCTTAGTCTGCGAATCTGACAATCAAGGATTTCAATTAGAATTTCCTTATAAGAGAGGTTGTTTTGAACGTCTGTACCCCCTACAGGGACTACAACTATTGGGTCACCTATGCATTTCTTTAGCAAGGAAACATGGAACACTGGATGGACTAAAGCTAAATCTAAAAAAAACTCAAGCTCATAAGCTACCTTTTTGAAATGACTGAGAATTCGATAAGGACCGACATATCGGGGACTGAGCTTTCCCTACTTGCCAAACCTCTTCACTCCTTTCATAGGAGAGATCTTCAAATACATATAATTACCAATCTCGAACTCGAACTTTCTCCGCACTTCTGCACAATTTTTGTTAGCTCTGAGCTGTCTTAAGCCTTTCCCTGATCAACTGAACCTTCTCTAAGGTGTCAAACACCAATTTAGGCCCTACCACTGCAGCCTTTCCCACGTCAAACCAAACAATGGGAGACCAACATCTCCTTCTATTTAAGCATCTCAAATGAACCCATTTGAATGCTGGAATGATAGCTGTTGTTATTTGCGAACTCAATCAAAGGTAAGTGGTCATCCCAACTACCTTTAAAGTCTATCGCACACACTCGCAGCATATCCTCTAAAGTATAAATGGTCCTTTCTACTTGACCATCTGTCTCAGGGTGAAAAGTTGTAATAAGGTTGACTTGGGTACCAAGACCTTTTGGAGGGCTTTCCAAAAATGAGAGGTGAACTACATACCTCTATCTGAGATAATGGACAATGGAACTCCATGTAATCTGGCCAACTCTTTAACATAGAGCTTGGCATAGTCCTCGGCTGAATAAGAGGGATAGAGTGGTAGAAAATGAGCTGATTTGTTCATTCTATCTACAATGACTAAAACTGAATTGTGATGACAATGAGTACGAGGCAAACCTATCACAAAATCCATTTTCACTTTTCCCCACTTCCAAGTGGGAATATTGAACTCCTACATAGCCCCACTAGGCTTCTATATCTCGATCTTAACATGTTGATATATTGACCACTTGGATACAAACTCTATAATATCTCTCTTCATCCCACTCCACCAGTAGATCTCCCACAAATCATGATACATCTTAGTGGCCCTTGGATGAATAGAGCAACGCGCACCATGCGCTTCTACAAGAATCCATTGTCTCAGTTCATCCACACCTGGCACACATAGCCGACCCTGACAACATAATACACCATCTCCCCCTTGGGAGAAAACCTCTATCTTCTGATCTCTGACTGATTCTTTCAACTTAACTAGGTTGGGATACCTATCCTGCTTTTTCTTCACCTCGAAAACCAGAGATGATTCTGAACTACTCTGCACCCATACATTACCTTCTGCTGAATCGACTAAGCGGACACCCAGTTGGGCAAGCTGATGAAGTTCCTAATCTAACTTCTTCTTACAATCTTCCACATGAGCAATACTACCCATAGAAATCCTACTTAGAGCATCAACCACTACATTGTCTTTACCCGGATAATACAAGACGCTCATGTCGTAGTCCTTCAACAACTCCAACCACCTTTTCTGACAGAGGTTTAGGTCTTTCTGAGAGAACACATATTGTAGGCTCTAATGGTCAGTGAACACATCAACGTGCACATAATACAAGTAATGCCTCCAAATCTTTAAGGCAAAAACTACTGTTGCTAACTCAAGATCATGAGTAGGATAGTTTTTTTTAGGGGGTTTGAGCTATCTAGAGGCGTAGGCTATGACCGTACCTTTTTGCACCAAAACTCACCCCAAACTAACCTTAGAAGTATCACAATATACCATAAATCCATCTGAACTATCTGGTAGAGTCAAAATTGAGGCTGTAGTGAGTTGAGTCTTCAACTCCTGAAAATTCTTCTTATAAGAATCTGACCACCAAAATTTGACCTTTTTCTGTGTCCATCTGGACCTAGGGGATGCAATAGATGAAAATCCCTCAACAAACCATCGATAATAGCCAACAAAACCTAAAAAACTCTAGATATCTAATAGAGAGATAGGTCTGGACCAATTTCTCACTGCTTTGGTCTTTTGGGGATCAACTCTAATGCCATCATCAAAAATGATATGGCCGAGTAAAAGTACTGACCTTAGCCAAAATTCACACTTACTGAATTTAGCGAATAGCTGATGGTTTCTGAGAGTCTATAATACTATTCTGCGATGGACTGCATGATCATGCTCATTGTAAAAGTAGACCAAGATGTCATCTATGAATACTATGATCAACATATCCAAGTACTGCTTAAACACGCGGTTCAGCAAGTCCATGAAAACTGTTGGGGCATTAGTAAGACCAAATGACATGACTAAGAATTTAAAGTGACCATACTAAGTTTTGAAAGATGTTTTTGGAATCTCACATTCTCTGACTCTGAGCTGATGATAGCCTGATCTGAGGGCTATCTTAGAAAAGTAACTGGCACCCTGAAGTTGGTCAAATAAGTCATCAATTCTGGGAAGTGGATACTTGTTCTTAACCATGAATTTATTTAGCTGATGATAGTCTATACACATTTTGAAAGAACTGTCTTTCTTACACACGAATAGAACTGGTGCACCCCATGGGACACACTAGGTCTGATAAAACCCTTATCTAGGAGATCTTTCAACTGTTCTTTTAATTCTTTGAGTTCTACTAGAGCCATTCTATATGGAGGTATATATATGGGTTGAGTATCTGGAAGAAGGTCTATTCTAAAGTCAATTTCCCTTTTGGGAGAAACTCTGGGAAAATCTTTGAGAAACACGTCTGGGAATTCACATGCTACTGATACTGACTCAAGAGTAGGGGTTTCTAATCTAGAGTTCTGGACTCAAACAAGATGGTAGACATGTCCCTTAGATATCATTTTCCTTTCCCTAAGGTAGGAAATAAGCTGACTCCTAAGTTCTGAAGTACTGCCCTTCCACTCTAGGACAAGCTCATTCAGAAACTGAAACAGGATAATTCTATTTCTGCAATCAACTGAGGCATAGTAGGAATAAAGCCAATCCATGCCGGGAATGATATCAAAATTGGTCATCTCTAATTCAACTAAGTCTGCTGAAGTGACTTTCTGAGATACCATAATCACACAATTCTTGTATACTTGTCGGGCTATGATAGATTTACCTACTGGGGTAGAGACTGATAAAGGCTCTAAAAGAATTTTGGGACTGACTCTGAAGTCAAAAGCTATATAAGGAGTTACAAAAGAAGCCCCTAGATCTAGCAACATTTAAACATGTAAATAATAAACTTATAACGTACCAGTGACCACATCAGGAGAACTTTCTTAATCCTATCAGGACTAAAATGCATAGTCTAATTGGGTGTTGCCCACTGGTGGCACTGGAGGTGGTACCCTGCTGATTCAGGCAACCGAACTGAGCTGAGGGACAATTATGCTAACTCTGCAAACCTACCTGAGGACACTGTCTGACTTTGTGGCCTAGCTTGCGATATCTAAAACATACGTCACTGTCAGCTCTGCAGACAAACTGATAGTTTTTACCATACTTCTAGCAAAGAGGATTTGTTTAGGCACTGCTAACACTACCCTGGTGTTTAGAGCCTAACGCTCTATCTCTATTTCCCTTTTTGCATTTCAGCATTAGAGCATTGGCTGAAGATGGAGCTGGGACTGAGGATTTTGGGCAAAACTGAGAACGATTACCACCTTCTGACTTTGGCTAGCTAAAGTTTAAGCTACCTATTCTAGCTCTCTTGTTCTTCCTCTCCTTTTCTTTATTCTTAGCCTCCTCTATCTGCTAAGCATGGACCGTGAGCCTGGATATGTCCATCTTCTTAATCAACATTACGGTCCTACACTTCTTGACTATACTACTAGGCACACCAAACACAAACTTACTCATCTTAGATCTGCTATCTTCTACCACATGAGGAGAGTATCTGGATAATTTAGTAAACTTGAGAGAATACTCTTGTACCATCATGTTACGCTGCTTTAAATTTATAAATTACAAAACTTTTACTTCTCTCAACTCTAGCGGGAAGAACCTATCCAGAAAAGCAATAGCAAACTTTTCCTATTCTATGGACCCTACATCTGTGGCCCTCTCTACTTTCCACTGTTTGAACCATGAGTGAGCTACATCCAGCAACTGATATACAGCTAACTTAGCACTCTCACTAGCTATCACCCCTATAATATCTGTAACCTTCTGCACCTGATCAAGAAATTCCTGTGGGTCCTCATCTGACTTTAACCCAGTAAAATATGGAGGGTTCATTCGAGTGAAGTCCCGAATCTTGGTTGCTGTAGTATTAGCCACTAGGTAGATCGGAAAGGCAGCTGGGCATTTATTCTGGGCTACCATAGAATAATCTAGGGTGGTAAAAGCTGCTCTGAATTTAGTCTAGAAGACATGTTCACCCAGGGGATCTGGCTGGATGGGCTGAGGTGCTGGCTGGTCTCCCATTTCTCTTTCCTTAGTCCTCTTTAGAGGCATGTTCTATAAATGGAATAGAAACTTGGATTAGACAGAAAGTTTAACTTAAGCTTGTGCTCACCCACACAACATAATTACTGAAAAAAGGGAAACTTTTCCTAAAACATCTAATAGCCTTCTATTCATAAGTATGTCTCGCTACACACCCATGCACAAGACTCTACTAGATACGTCTTTTAGACTTTCTAGGACTCTGTTAAACCTTAGGTTTTGATACCAAGTTTGTAACGCCCCAAGTCTGTACCCTGGATGCTACACGGTGCTCATAATCCTGAAGAACCACAAGCTTACCCATGACTGGTACCTACTGTAATAACTAAATAGTAATACTATAATTATGCAAAAATTAGGCAGAAATCTTCCATGAGGTTCAAATATGAAATAAATACTGAGTACAGTACATCAATACCAAAATTGAACATCTGCCTGTAAATACTCTAGTCTAAAAAGCCTCTACTATCTGAACAAGGAGTTAATGAGACAAGTCCCCAACTAACTCCGACTACTGAAATAAATTGAGTACTGAAATACTGGAATAATAAATCTATCCTTAAAAAAATAATGACTCACCACTAGTCTGCTACTGATGGATCAAGCTGCTAAGTATGATCGGGAGCCCATGTGTCTGAACATATGCTATAATACATCATAGCACAAAAAAAAATATACGTCGGTACTCTGAATGTACTGATATGCTAAGAGAGGTAGGCTGAGATGCATGAGTTCATACGCATGAACAATAATGACTGAATCACATGAGTATAACTGAATGAGAGTACATATATGAATATATAAATTTTAACTAAGGTCATGATAATAATGGATACTGAGTTCTGAATTACTGATTTACTGATATCTGAGTTTACTGATGCTGTATAACTAATAGTTGAATGATTGTATCTAACAGTCCTGATTCTGTGGAGCTATGCTATAGTCTGTACTGAACTGAGTGACTGTACCTGATAGTCCTAATTCTGTAGAACTAAACTGAGTTCTATACTGAGGCTGAAACTAAAACTGAGACTATGGAAGGTAATCATCTAACCGATATGCCCCTTTCTGAATAGATTTGGGTCCAACCTGTAACCCCAGTTGGGAGGGTGTCAATACCGTACCACGTATAAAAATAAGATATGAGTTAACCCTCTCTGAAAGGAAGCTCTATCGTCAACCCTCACTAGCAGGAAAAACTCATATGAGATAGATTCACCCTAGTCTGGTAAGAAGATATCTCAAGGATTTTTTTACACATTCCTGAATGTTTTATTCATGATTTTATCTTTAAATATTTTGTTTTTCAAATTGAAAATATTGATATTTTGGATTAAGGTTAAGAAATGGTATTTTAATGATTTTTAAGATTGATTTTAGCTCTATTTCTTATAAAATTCCATATTTAAAACTCCTCAAGTTATGGGTAATGTGGTTTTTTATTCAAATTTTAGGTTTTATCATATGGGATCAGAGTTGGCTTTTGAGTTGACATTTTGGACTTAGGATTTCTATTTAAGTATAGAAATATGAGTGTCTATAATTTATTTTTTTAGGTAGAATTCATATTTAACCAGATTGAGCCTGCTTATAGGAAACTCAAAAGGGAAAACTTCAGTTTGAGTAGTTGGGCTTCTTTTGAGGCATGTTGAGCCTTTCTTGGATTATTTTTGTATATACTTATGTGCTAATTGTATGTATTAGGAGTAACGAGGATATGAGGGTCTGGTATAGGTGAAAATAATAAGAATATATATTGGTATTGGTGTATTTATGAATGGGATAAAAGCAACTGATTGTTTGGATTGAGATTCTGATATTTTTGTCTTATGTGAGATTTTTGGCTGATATTTGAGTTCATGTTACCCTAATCTATTTTTTAAAATACTGGGAGTATGATATTTTGATCAGATATTATCGTGGATATATTAAAAGAGACTTTGATATCCTGTATTGGACTGGTATTGATATTCTATTGTTTTTTAATCTTTTTCCTCCTAGCATATCCATATCATCATTGTATTATAAGTTATATTCTCTGTAGCCTTTGGGTAGATTTGGAGGTTGTGATTTATTTGAGGCACCCAAACTGTTGGAATTCTCTACGTGCCCTTATAGGAGGATCCAAATTGAGCTAATAAATGACTATTTACTTTTGGTCTTAGGGAGGATCTATAGGGTGTATATGAACCTCACAAGTCCCCATGCATCCCAGTTGACATATTGAGCAATGAGTCTATAAAGGTAGGTCAAGCATGTGTCATATTAATCATCATCATTTTACCCATTCCTTTTTATTTCATGCATAAACTCATTATATCTATTGGTTGGTTTGACCTTGTGTGGTTGATGTGTCATGAACTTATGTCACTTTTGAGACATAAAACTAGGATATATTCAAGTACAAAAGCTTTTTTATGTAGATATGAGCTATTTTGTAGTATTTACAGGTCAAATGAGTCTGGGGAAAGTAAGTGTAGTTTTGTGGACTTACAGGAATCAGATGAAGACCTTCCACGATAGTGGGATCTGACCACAGCCGTACCAAGGATGTAGTAGGTAGAAACTGAGAGTTCATAATCAGGTGTTATACAAATAAAAGCTTCACATAATTGTAAAAAGATGTCACAACCATATAATAGATCATGGGGAAGGAGTCTGAATTGAGGCGTGTAGATGTTAAGTGCGAAGAGATCGAATAATAGGGTCACACGATCGTGGGATGATACCACATTATCATACTGAGGATCTAGGGAAAATGTTATATAAGGTAAAAAAAAATTAGAGAAAGATGTTATGAAAGGAAATCATGATCATGCAAAGAAGCCAGGAGCTCATACTGAGTATCGTGCCAATCAAGATCTGAAAGATGACAAAGTAAAGTGCTAACCTACAAGCACTAAGTACAATCATGGCATCTAACCACGATCAAACTTTTTTTCATCCTATGTGCAGACTCTGCAAATCCAATTATGTTTAGGAAATATTTTATTTTATCAATAAATACTCTTATTAGGTTTACTGTTTCAATTTATATTCTACTAGTACTTTTGATACATATTGTTGTTCTTTGAAGTATAAACATAGATTTTAGGGTTTTAATTCAAAGTGAGATTTTAGAGAATCTCATCTTATTCTTCTAAGTTCATAATTATTCTTTCTCATCAGAATTTTTCTTGAGTTCTTGCAATTATGAAAAGCTAAATACGACAACTAGGGTTGTGGGAACCACGACAGATTGGCGAAGTAGTGATCATAGTACGATGTGATTCATAAAGGATATTTGGGTGTGTATTGTTTGTTCTCTTTGGTTTGAGTTCTTTTTAATGGTTACAAATATTAGATCTTACTTAATTTTTACTCATGATGAAAGTAGGGGTTAAATATGGAAAAGGGAACAAACAACAAAGCGTTAGAGCTATCAACCTTCATTGTGTAGCTTTTATTGATAATTTGGAAAAGCTATTGTTGGGATCCAAGATAAGTGTTAGTAATGCAAAACTTAGGAGAAAAGAATACTTACTTGAGGATAGTTGCTTAAACAAGTGCCTAATGCCATTTAGGAGAACATAACTTATTGATTATGTATGTAAGGCACCATGACATACCACTCAATACAAAGAACCCATGAAGTTATAAGGTTATTGGGGAACACAGTCTTAGTGCATCTCTTATATTGATTACAACTTCAAAAGATCAGCAATTGTTACTATTGAAATCTTAATCAACAAGAAATCCTCTCTACTTGAGATTGTTTACTTACTTCTTAGACAGAAATCTTGATAAACATTTTGACCTATTCCCTGTGGATCGACCCTAACCAAGTTGTGTTCGGTTTTGATCAATGATCACTTTATACTTTGTTTAGCAAAGTAATTTAGGCGACATCAAATTTTAGGGCCATTGTTGGGGAGTGCGGTTATGGAGTTGATTGATTGTGTTTGTTAGATTATTGGTTTTTTTACTAATTTTATTTTTTTATTGTTTCTAGGGCACACACTAGTGTATGCCCAACACTCGAAGTCAAGAAAATCTATTGATTCCACTTGATACAGAACTTGAGAGAACTCTAAGAGCTAATAGAAGGATAGTGAACAACAGAGTTCAAAATAAGAAAGTTGATTATATGGGAATCCTAAATCGGCCAGGGCATTATCCCAGGATTCAAGAAAGTATTGAGTAAACCACTACATGATTGATAGTTAAGGAAAATGTTAGGGAAGAAGCTGTCAAGTTAGAAGATAAGAAAGAAAGAGCTAGATAAGATAAAGCATACCATCTAGCCACAATTAATGATTAAGAAAGAATGAGAAGGTATAGGTCAATAACCTCTAAAATAGTATCTTTCTTATTATTATGGTGTGGAAGATGATCAAGATTTTTTAGAGTCGATTGAAACAGGTGCTATCATCCACCAGAATTGACTCTAAGAACTATGTTTGACATCACCAGTGCAATGATACAGCTGTTGAACTTGAAGAGGGTGTTCACAGGCCTTCCTACTATTGATGAAAACATAAATGAGATAAACTTTGTAGGGATCTGAAGTTCCTATGATCTACCTAGAGTAAGCCAGGATACAATTAGACTATAGTTATTTACCTTCTCTCTAAAAGAGGGGCTACATTATGGTTGACAAAGTTGCTATGTGAATCTATCACTACTTGAAATAAGTTGAGGACTCGATTCATGTATAAATTTTTTGCACCATACAAAATATTGCAATGTAAAGATGAGATCTATAACTTAAGGCAACTACATTTATATGTGTTATATGAGACCTGGTTGAGGTTTAAGAAGAAGTTCCAGAATGTCCCTAACCATAGAATATTGAGCCATAATTTTCTAGAGATCTTCTATAGATCTTTGAATTCAAATAACAAGGCTATAGTAGACACTATAACTAATGGGGATTTTATGAGGTTACATTGAGATTAGGATTTAGAGATTAAAGATAGGATCACTAAAACCAACTAGGGTTGGCATACTTGAGGAGTAGATGTGCATGTAGGCACTTATATGATTGGGCCACTTGCAGATAAAAAATCACTAGATAAGGTAGTTGCTCGGGAGCTAGCATATTTGAGGACTGATCTTAGCTTTTCATAAAGCAGTTTTCCATAATTGAAGCAGTAAAAATAAATGTTGTTGGTTCATACGGTAAGGCACCTAGGCCTAATGATTCTAATTTTGAGAAGAAGGTTAACTACCTAGACAATCAAGTTATGGGTTTCTTAGCCAATGTTCAATGGTCTAATTAAGACAATTGGGACTCTAGGTAAGGAAATCAAGCTCGGGACTACTATAAAGAAAATAACTATAATAGTTTTGGGTATAGAGATATGAGTAGAGGAAGAAGGTGATGATTGAAGGAGAAATAAAACACCTTGGGTTCTGGTCCTTAGAAAATTTCCTGGGTTTTGAGTCTTCTATAGATCATACAACTTACCCTATGATTCGTATGGTGAGGGTACGAGTCAGGTAACCCATCTCATATGTTGACCAGTATTTGTGGGTGAGTTTATGGTGTGGTTACGATTTGGTGGGTACAAGTTGTATGGTTGGTGATGGGTCAGTTGGTTGATCCTTAATCTAAAATTTTGTAACTAAACTTGGATCTGTGTACGAGTGTCTCACCATGAATCATGAGGATAGGGTATAAATAGAATAGTCTAAATCATATGTTGGACAGTGTCCAACCC
Source organism: Capsicum annuum (assembly GCF_002878395.1). Classification (NCBI taxonomy): domain Eukaryota; kingdom Viridiplantae; phylum Streptophyta; class Magnoliopsida; order Solanales; family Solanaceae; genus Capsicum; species Capsicum annuum. The sequence goes on along the minus strand of NW_025853072.1, from coordinate 38,054 downwards.
CTCTTGATTTTATTATTGGTATGGGTTAAGGGTACTGGTCGTATATTGGGGTATGAGTTGATCTTGGTGGCCATATATTAGACAGTGTTAGGGTCCAAGTGGCTACTACCGGTTGAGTGTAATTGATTCATCATTGTTCTATTTTGTTATGTTATATATATATGTGTTCAGAATTCATCTAACTTAAGGTGTAGGGCAGTTATGGTTGGGTATTGGGGATGGTCTTCGTCCCCATTTGGGCTTGAGGTACCTAACACGACTAGGACCTGGTTTGGGTCATGCCAGATTGGTATCAGAGCCCTAGGTTAATTAGTGATTAGGAGTCCACAATGCTATATTGAGTAGAGTTTCTTTTAAGGGTATGCAGTGCGCCACACTCATAAGGGAGAGGTTATAAGGCATTTAGGAATATTTCTCTTTCTTGTGTTCTATTTTTAAGCTTTTGAGTCTAATTCTTAGAATCTTATCTAATTCCTATTTGTTTATTTTTCAGATTATGCCTTGATGATCTGAACTTTATAAAAGCTCTTCTATCCCAACTAGGGAAAATGTTGATGGGACATGCTCTACTCATGGGATCCATACTCGGTTTAGGGGTCCAGTTTTGGATTGTTCTAGAGTTCCACCAGTTTTCTCTAGTCCTTCTCAAACTCCTTAGGCTGATATAACTAATATCGAGTATTGTTAGTCTATTTATATATTGGCACAGTTGGTATCTACTCAGTCTGAGTATGGTATTCCTATTACTCCATCTTTTGAGGCCACAATGTTGGATAGTTCATGGGGTTAAAGCCTCCAACATATACGGTTGCTAAGGTGGGGAAGAATTCTCACGATTTTCTGGATGAGATAGAACTATGCATGCCATGAATATGGAAAGGGTGGAGTTTGCAGCCTACTAGTTGAAAGATACGGTGTACCAATTCTATGAGGAATGGGATTAGGCAAGGGGTAAAACTGATGAGTCATCATTATGGGAGGATTTCTCTAATATATTTCTAGAATTCTTCTTTCCTCAGGAGTTGAGAGAAGAAAAAGCAGAGGAGTTTGTTAATCTTAAGCAAGGAAAGATATCAGTCAAGGAATATACATTAAAGTATCACCAATTGTCTTGGTATGCTTCGGAGATGGTGTTTGATATGAAGGCCCAGATGAGGAATTTTTCTTTGGAACTATCTCGTGAGTTAATCCTTGAGAGTAAGGCTACCTTGCTGATCAAGGACATGGATATCTCAAGGTTGGTTGTGTACATGCAATTAGTAGATGAAGAGAAGAAAAAGTAGGCTAAAATAGGGGAGAGATAGGGCAAAAATGTTTAGGTTCTCTGAGTAGGGTGGTAGCCAATAGTAGAATGGCAGGGATGGTGGTAATTGTCCCAAGAAAAAGTGGGAAACTCTAGGTCCTATCGATGTCTAGTGCTCCCTACCTGAAGTATTTGGGTGATAGGTGATTCTATGGTGGCGACAACTTCAGGGAATAGGGTACCCAATCTTAGGCTAGTTAGGCTCATTCAACTCTATCATGACCTTTCTATAGGTTCTATGGTCATCTAAATTGGGGTTTCTATGATAAGAAAAGGGACAAGTGCTTTGACTTTGGTCAGCTAGGCCATATACTTAGAAACTGTCATATTGGTAAGGTTATCTATGGGGAAAATAAGGTTCCATTTTCTTCATCTTCAGCTCAAGAAACAAAGGGTGCACCATCTTATTTTGGTACTGGCCAAAACCGTCTTTATACACTCACTACCCGACAGGATCCATGGCATTGCCAGATGTCAAGATTGGTATGTTCCAACTCTTTTCTCGCTATGTATATTGTTTACTTAATCTGGGGTCCACTCTCTCTTTTGTGATCCTATTTGTGGATGTGTATTTTGGTTTTGGTATGGAATATGTTTCGAACTCTTTTACATTTCTACCCTGGTAGGTGACTCTATCATTGCTAGAAGAGTCTATAGTGGGTATGGTATCTGTTAGTAGTAAAGATACTTTGGTGGATTTATTTGAGTTAGATAAGGTTTATTTTAATGTTATTTTGAGGATAGATTGGTTGCACTCGTGCTATGCATTCTTAGATATTTAGACCTGCAAGATTATCTTTAAATTTCCTAATGAGCTTATTATTGAGTGGAAGGGTGGTTCCCTTGCTCCTAAAGGGAGGTTTATATCATATCTTAGAGCTTAGAGAATGATATCCAAGGGGTATCTCAATCATCTAGTCCGGGTTAAAAATTCTAACTCGAAGGGTCTTTCTTTGCATTCAGTTTTGATGGTGAATGAATTTCCTGGAGTTTTACTTGATGACCTTCCTAGTATTCCTCTTGATAGGGAGATTGAGTTTGGGATTGATCTTTTTCTGGACACTCGTCCAATTTTCATTCCCCTCATAGAATAGCTCCAGCTGAGTTGAAAGAGCTTAAGGAGTAATTAAAAAACCTTTTAGATAAGGGTTTTATCCATCCTAGTGTGTCCCCATAAGGTGCACCAATGCTGTTCATGCATTAAAAGGATGTTCCCTTCGAATGTGTATTGATTATCATTAATTAAATATGGTGACAGTAAAGAATAAGTACCCTTTTTCAAGAATAGATAATTTTTGAATAGTTACAGGGTGCCAAATTCTCTTCCAGGATTGATCTTCGATTCGGGTATTATCAACTTGAGATTACAAAGGTAGATATCCATAAGATAACTTTTTGTACTAGATATAGGCATTTTGAGTTCTTGGTAATGTCATTTGGTTTGATCGATGCCCCGACAGCATTCATGGATTTGACGAATAGGGTCTTCCATCAATTTTTGAACTTATTCATCATTGTATTTATAGATGACATTTTGGTGTACTCTAAGTGTGAGGTGGATCATGCTAACCACCTTCGAGTTATGTTGCAGACTCTAAAAAACAGCAGTTTTATGCCATATTCTCTAAGTGTGAGTTCTAGTTGAACACTGTTACTTTTTTGAGTCATATTATTTCTAGTGAAGGGATCATGGTATATCCGCAGAAGGTTGCAATATTTAAGAAGTGGCCTAGACCGACGACTCCAATAGATATTTGGAGCTTCTTAAGTTTAGCTGTCTACTACTAGAGGTTTGTGGAAATTTTTTCCTCTATAGTTTCCGCATTGACTAAGTTGACTCAGAAGCAGTTAAACTTATTATGGTCTAATGCTTGTGAGGGTAGTTTTGAGAAGTTAAAGGATAAACTAACAATGGCTCTGATTTTAACTTTTCTTGAACGCACTGATGGATTTGTGGTTTACTGTGATACATCTCAAGTTAGCTTGGTTGTGTCTTGATGCAGCATGGTAAGGTGATAGCCTATGCTTCTAGGTAGTTGAAGGTGTATGAGAGGAATTATCCAACTCATAATTTGGAGTTACTGGATATGGTATTTGCATTAAAAATCTGGCATCACTATTTATATGGGGTGCATATGGATATCTTTTCTGATCATAAAAGCCTTCAGTATGTGTTCACTCAAAAAGAGCTTAACCTCAAGCACAGGAAATTTCTTGAGCTTCTCAAGAATTATGACATGAGTCTTTACTACCATTCAGGTTAAGCTAATATTATTCCCGATACTCTTAGAAGGATGTCTATGGGGAGTGTATCTCATGTGGCTAAGGAGAGACGGTGGTTGTTGAAATATATTCACTATTCGTCTAACCTTGGTATTTATCTCTTGGACTTTGAGGATGATGGTGTGTTTATTTACAATGTGGTGCAAACATTTATTGGTGCTGAAATCAAGGAGAAATAGATGTTAGATCCTATCTTGATAAGGATCAAGGGTAATGTTAGTGGGTAGAAGGTAATGGCCTTCGAGATTAGTGGTTATGGTATGTTGTGGTCTCAAGAGAGGTTATGTGTTCCTGATAATAATGGTTTCTGAGAAAGGATCTTAGTTGAGGCGTATGAATAGCGCTATGTAGTTCATCCTAGTTTGATGAATATGTATCATGACCTTATGTAGATGTATTGGTGGAATGGTATGAAGAGAGATATGGTTTATTTTATGTCCAAGTTTATTGTGTGTCAAAAAGTGAAAGTTGAGCACATGAGGCCCCGGAGAATTATATTAAGAAATAGAGTAGCCTGAGTAGAAGTGGGAATTGCTAAAGATGGATTTTGTTACTGGTCTTTCTCAATATTGAAATCAATTTGATTAGGTTCGGGTTATCATGGATAGAATGACAAAGTCTTCTCACTTCTTACCAGTGAGGACTAACTCTTCAACTGAGGATTATGAAAGTTTATATCTTGATGAGATTATAAAGCTGCATGGGGTACCTTTCTTTATCATCTCTGATCATGGTGAGTAGTATATATCTCACTTTTGGCGGGTTATTTTAGAAAAAGTTGGGGACTGAGGTGATTCTTAGTATTGCTTTTTAGCCACAGTCGGATAGGCAGGCAGAAAGGATAATTCAAATATTACAGGATATACTTTGTGCGTATGTGATTGACTATGGTGGTAGTAGGATTGAGCATTTACCTCTTATAAAGTTTGCTTACAATAATAGCTACCATTCTAGCATTGGGATTGCCCCATTTGAGGCCTTGTATGGTAGAAGGTGTAGGTCTCCTACTGGATGGTTTGAGGTTGGTGAGGTAGATATATTTGGCCCGGATTTTATTTCCCAAGCAATGGAAAAGGTGAAGGTGATTCGAGATAGGCTTAGGGCTTCCCAATGTTGCTAAAAGTCCTATGCAGATGTGAGGCGAAGAGAATTAGAGTTTGAGGTTGCGTATAAGGTATTCTTAAAGGTGTATCCCATGATGGGAGTGATGTGGTTTGGTAAGAAAGAAAAGTTCAATCCTCGGTATATGGGTCCTTATTTGGTATTGCAAAGGGTTGGTAAGGTTGCATATGAGTTGTAGTTGCCTTATAGTTTGATCTTTATTCATCCCGTATTCCATGTTTCTATGTTAAGGAAGTGTATGGGTGATCCGCCTCAAATCATGCACATTAGAGATATTGGTATCTCAAATTATTTATCTTAAGAGGAGGTCCCAATTTAGATCTTGGATCGACAGGTTCGTCGGTTGTGGACCAAAGATGTAGCTTCAGTTAAGGTTCTATGGAGGAACCACAATGTTGAAGAAGCTACTTGGAAAGTGAAAGAGGACAAGAAGTCCAAGTATCTATTCCTATTTTCTACTCTAGGGATTCGTATGGAAGGTATGTGTTCTTTATCACATCTTTGTTTTCTAACTTAGTTAAATGTCTAAAAAGGGGTGTGGAGGTTAAAATCGTGTTTGTACTACCTTATCTATCATTTAAGGAAGAATGATCCAAGTAGAGGAGAATTAAAATACCTTGGATTCTGGTTCTTGCAAAATTTCTTGTGTTTTGAGTCTTTTGGTAATCATACAACTCACCATATAAGCCATATGGTGAAGGTACGGGTTAAGTGACCCATCTCATATGTTTGCTAGTGTTTGGTGAGTGAGTTTCTGGTATGGTTACAGTTTAGTGGGTATGAGTCATATGGTTGGTGATGGGTCGATTGGTTGATCCTTTACTTAATCTTAAATTTGGTAACTTAACTTGGATCTGAGTATGAGTGGCTCACCATGATTCCTGAGGATAGGATAAGAGTGGTATAATCCAACTCGTATGTTGGATAGTGTCCAACCCCTCTTGATTTTGTTATGGGTACGGGCTAAGGATACTGGTCATATGTTAGGGTATGAGTTGGTCTTTGTGGTCATATATTGGATAGCGTTAGGCTCCAAGTGGCTTCCTAGGATACGAATGGTGGGTACCACTCGTATGTTAGCGTACGGTTTAGGTGGGGTAGCCGCACCCACCTACGGGAATTCTTTTAAAGTTTAAGTTGGGCGATTCTAGATATTTCCCCTCTTAACCCATCATCACCCCACGACCTAAAACCCTATTAGGACTTTATTTACCCTATTATTCTAATCTTAAACACTCAAAAACTCTCCCAAATCTCTCTCAAGCTTTTGGGTTAAGCAAAGGCTAGGGTTTTTTTCAAGGTGGTCAACTAAGGCTCTAAAAGGTGATTTCTCTCCGTCTTCTTCATAATATAAGGCATGTTACTCCACCCTCATTGTTAGTTCAGCTAAATCCTTGTTTTAATGAATGGTTTTCATGATTTAGTTGTGGGTATGGTTCGGTTTTAAATTATATGTTGGGGGTTTTAGTTATTAATGGTTGATTTATATTTTTACATGTTTTTACTTATGGTTTTCATATTATAATGGTGGTTTGAACAGGTGGTTGCATGGGAATGGTCAATTTGTACTTGGTTTTGGTTTTGGAAACTATATGCCCTGAATATGTTTTATAAAATTCCTATGAGAATGCTTTTATTACATAGTCTGACGTTTATTGAAAACATTTGCATGGTATAATATGGTAATGGAACCTAAATTTGTTAAATGGTTTTAATGACTAAATTTTAAGGCCTTGGTGGCCATGGCTTAGATTAAAAACATTGTTTGGTACACGGTAATCCCCCAAGTGAATCTAATAATGGAACATACGGGCTACATGGGAATTCCCCAAGTGTTAGCTAAGGACATTGCTTGCAAGTTATAGTCAATGCGACAATACTACTTCTTCTATCCTTGGTTAATAATATATGAATTTGCTGGCTTAGTTATGTGCTAATGGTTTTAATTGGGGAAATAAAGGCGAATTGTGATAGCTAATCGCGAAGGTGTAAGTCTAATGGACAAACACTGGAAACTCATGTTTGCCAACATGAGGATTGGTCATCGCAACCATATACTTTTGGGGTACACAAAAATCCCCTAATTTGTACTTGTATATATGTATCATAGAGGGTGAAGGGTACACAGGAATCCCCTACCCCTGTGATATATTCGAATTGAAGTGGTAAGCTTCCATACTCCGGAAGGATCCATTTCATGTTGTGGTCTTGTCTTAATACTTTGGTTATTTCTTAGACTTTATTTTTATTTATGGTCGGGGGCATGTCATGACCGAATACTATTTTACTTTCGGATAAAGGCTTTGTGAGACTACTATGGGTTGGCATGGGCGGTGTCGACATTGGTGTCAGCCTTGGCAATGGTATTAGTATTAGGGATGATACCAGTTGACTGTATTTGATTTGTGATTGTCCTATTTTGTTATGTTATATATATGTTCAAAATTCATTTGACTTAAGGTGTAAGGCGGTTATGGTTGGGTATTGGGGGTGGTCTCTGGCCCTGGTTGGGCTTGAGTCACTCGATACGACTAAGCCTTGGTTTGGGTCATGTCAGAATTATATCAGAGCCCTAGGTTAATGGTCAATTGGGAGTCTACTAAGTCGTGCTGAATAGAGTCTCTTTAAAGAGTGTATAGCACGCCACACTCATAAGGGAGAGGCTACAGGGCATTTAGGAATGTTTCTCTTTCATGTGTTCTATTTTCAAGCTTTGAAGTCCAAGTCCTTAAATCTTCTCTAGTTCTCGTTTGTAAGCTTTTTAGATCATGCCTCGATGATCGGACGTTCACGAAAACTTCTCTATCCCAAATAGGGTAAATATTAATGGGACACGCTCTACTCATGGGATCCATACTCGGTCTAGGGGTCTAATTTTGGATCGTTCTGGAGTTCTACTAGTTCTCTCTAGTCCTTCTCAGACTCCTCAGGTTGATGTGATGAACGTTAAGTTTCGTCAGTGTATTCATATGTTGGCACAGTTGGTAGCTACTTAGTTTGAGCGTGTTGTTCCTGTTACTCCATCTTCTTAGGCTATAAGGGTTGACCAGTTCATGAGGTTAAAGCCTCCGTCCTTTATGAGTGCTAAGGTGAAGGAGAATTCTCAGGGTTTTTTGGATGAGATGGAAAAGGTTTTTGTGTTATATATGCCACAAATGTAGAATGGGTGAAGTTTCCGGCCTACTAGCTGAAAGACGTGGCGTACCAATGGTATGAGAAATAGGATCAGGCAAGGGGTGGCATTGATGAGTCATCATTGTTGGAGGATTTCTTTTAAGCATTTCTAGACCGCTACTTTCCTCAAGAGTTAATGGAAGAGAAAGCGGATGAGTTTGCTAATCCGAAGCAAGGAAAGATGTCAGTCAAGGAATATGCCTTGAAGTTTCACCAGTTGACTCGGTATGCTTCGGAGATGGTGTCTATATTGAGGTCCTAGATGAGAAAGCTTGCTTAGGGACTGTCTCGTGAGTTGATACTTGAGAGTAATGCCTCCTTACTGATCAAGGACATGGATATATCTAGGATGGTTATGTACATGCAACAAGTAGAGGAAGAGAAGAAAAAGTAGGCTGAAATAGGAGAGAGGCAAGGTAAGAAGTTTAAATTCTTTGAGCAGGATGGTGGCCAACAACAGAGTGGTAGGGATGGTGGTAAGTGGCCCAAGAAAAAATGGGGTAACTCTGGGTCTTATTTGATGGCTAGTGCTCCCTACCCAAAGTCGTCGAGTGATAGGCGTTTCCATGGTGGCAATGACTTCAGGGTACGAGGTGCTCAATCTCAGAATCGTGGGGCTCAGTTAGCTCCATTGTGTCTTTTTTATAGGTTCTGTGGTCATTTGCATTGGGGTTTCTATAATGAGGGAAGGGACAGGTGCTTCAATTGTGGTCATCTAGGCGATATGCTTAGAAACAGTCCTGTTGTTAAGGTTGACTCTAGGGCAAACAAGGTTCTGATTACTTCGTCTTCAACTCCAGCACCAATGGGTGCACCATCTAGTTTCGGCACTAGTAAAAACCGTCTTTATGCACTCACTATCTAACAGGAGTCTGAGGCATCGCCTAGTATTGTGACTGGTATGTTGCAAATATTTTCTCATGTTGTATATTATTTACTTGATCCGGGGTCTACTCTCTCTAATGTGACCCCATTTGTGGTTGTGTATTTTGGTTTGGGTCTAGAGTGTGTTTTGAACCCATTCTCTATTTTTACCCCAATAGGTGCCTCTGTGATTGCTTGAGGTGTCTGTAGGGATGTATGGCATCTGTTGGTAGTAAAGAAACTTTGGTGGATTTGTTTGAGTTAGATATAGTTGATTTCGATGTCATTTTGGGGACAGATTGGTTGCACTTATTCTATGCGTCCTTATATTATTGAACTCATACGGTTTTCTTTAAACTTCCTAATGAGCCTGTTATTAAGTGGGTGGGTGGTTCCTTAGCTCGTAAAGGGAGTTTATATCATATCTTAGAGCTCGGAGATTAATCTCCAAGAGATGTTACTATCATCTAGTCCAAGTTAAATATTCTAACTCGGAGGGTCCTACTTTTGCATTCGATTTTGGTGGTGAATGAATTTCCTGAGGTTTTCTCTGATGACTTCTTGGTGTTCGGTAGATTGAGTTTGGGATTAATCTTGTTTCGAACACTCATCCAATTTTTATTCTCCCTTATAGAATGGCTCCGGCTGAGTTGAAGGAACTTAAAGAGCAATTAAAGGATCTTTTAGATAAGGGTTTTATCCGTCCTAGTATGCCCCTGTGGGTGCACCAGTGTTGTTTGTGCATAAGAAGGATGGTCCCTTTGAATATGTATTGATTACCAGCAATTGAATAAGGTAACGGAAAGGAATAAGTACCCTCTTCCAAGGATAGATAATTTGTTTTATCAGTTGCAGAGTGACAAATTCTTTTCCAAAATTGATCTTCGATCCGGGTATTATCAACTTGAGATTATGAATTTGGATATACCTAAGACAACTTTTCGTACCCGATATGGGAATTTCGAGTTCTTGGTGATGTCATTTGGTTTGACCAATGCCCCATCGGCGTTTATGGATTTGATAAATAGGGTTTTCCGTTATCTTCTAGACTAATTCATCATTGTATTAATAGATGACATTTATGTGTACTCTAAGAGTGAGGTGGATCATGTCAATTACCTTTGAATTGTGTTGCAGACTCTGAAAGAACAGCAGTTGTATGCCAAATTCTCTAAATGTGAGTTATGGTTGAGGCTGACACTTTTCTAGGTCATATTATTTCTAGAGAAGGGATCATGGTAGATCTGCAGAAGGTTGAAGTGGTTAAGAAGTGGCCTAGACCCACAACTCCAACCAATATTCGGAGCTTCTTGGGTTTAGTTATCTACTACCAGAGGTTTGTGGAAAGTTTTTCTTCTATAGCTGCCCCATTGACTAAGTTGACTTAGAATAAGGTAAATTTTTTATAGTGTGAAGATTGTGAGGGTAGTTTTGAGAAGTTGATGGATAAGTTAACTTCGACTTCGATCTTTACTTTGCCTTAAGGCACTGATGGGTTTGTAGTTTACTGTGATGCGTCCCAAGTTGGCTTGAGTTATGTATTGATGCAGCATGGTAAGGTGATAGACTATGTTTCTAGGCAGTTGAAGGTGCATGAGATGAATTATCCAACTCATGATTTGGAGTTGTTGGCTATGGTATTTGCATTGAAAATCTGGCATCACTATTTGTATGGGGTGCATGTGGATATCATTTCCGATCATAAAAGCCTGCAGTATATGTTCACTCAGAAAAAGCTTAACCTCGGGTAGAGGATATGGCTTGAGCTTCTCAAGGATTATGACATGAGTCTTCACTACCATCTAGGTAAAGCTAATGTTGTTCCTTATGCTCTTAGCAAGTTGTCCATGGAAAGTCTAGCTTATATGGATAAGGAAAGACGGGAGTTGGTGAAGGATATTCACCATTTGGCTAACTTTGGGGTTCACCTCTTGGACTCTGACACGCCATAAAATCTGGTCATGTCATATAGGAAGCTCAAGCTTATCTGAACCGTAGGTCGCCCCGATAACCCAACCTAACCATCATCAAAACAGCCACGAGGGTCAGATGAATTCCGACCTTATAATGAGATAGCAGAAATATAAGGCTAATAGTCAATACTTAGACAATAACCAATATTTCATTAATGTTGACCATTTAGCCAAACTACCCAAGTCCACAGTCATCCACAAAACCTACCAAACTCAATAATATGTCGGGACATGCCCTCGACAATAACCAAGTACCAAATCTATACAAGTCTATCACATAAAATAACGTGACTATGAAACGTAGGGCTTTCGGAGTATGGAGTCTCACCACTTCAAGGTCAATTCCTGAACTGCCCGAATGCATGTTCACTACGTAGAAGAAGAAAAAGAAGAAGATGCTTCGGCCCCTATGTTGCGTCGGGACATAGCGCCAGGAGATGTTTAGCGGTTAGAGCGCTAGCATGTAACCCAAGGATAAGTATAAAATAGCATCATCATTCAACAACAAGACAATATATCATATTCAATCACATTCAAACACTTATCCTTACGTATAGATATACTGCATGCCAACAAGATATCAAGACTTAATAATACTATCAAACTCTTCAATCATGAGACATGAGCTAGAGGACTCTAACATTCCACATACACATAGATATACACAACACGTTCATATTATGCCTCCAAGGGGAAACAAGACTTAGCATGCATTCTTAAATCATTCATTCTAAGACATGGAGTGAAGAACTTTTAATCTTTCACCTTACCAATTTTACAATCTTAAACTTCTTTGTTGCATTATTTAAGGGAATCTAAAATCCAAACCAACTAAAATAATTTAACCAATTCATTAGGTATAGGACTCTACCACATGATTACACATTCAACTAGGCATGGAACTCTAATCACATGATTACACATTCAATTAGTCATGGAATTATAATCACATGCTCTCACATTCGATCACTCATGGAACTTTAATCATATGTTGTTTCATAAGGCGAGGTATTTTAACCTCAAGATATCTCTTCAAGCAAGGGACTCCAACCATAAGCTATTAGACGAGGGACTTCAACCACAAGCTATTAGACGAGGGACTTCAACCATAAGTCATTAGATGAGGGACTTCAATCACAAGTCATTAGATAAGGGACTTTAACCACAAGTCATTAGACAAGGGGCTTCAACCATAAGTCATTACATAAGGCAAAGGACTCTAGCCATAAGCCATTTCAATCACCATACATGACTACATGGTCCTCATGGGAGCCTTCATTGCTCAACTATTTCAATGGGGTAATGCCCTAACTCAATTCATCATACAATCCAACTCATGGTAATAAATACCCATATGGGACCCTAAGGTCTTGATGGAAATATTCATCGATTCAGAACTTTAATAGGCCAATGCCACAATTCAAATTATCATTCAATTCAATCAGCGGTCATCGTGACCCTTACTAACTCATTCATTCTTCATTAGCATTTTCATACCACACTTTAGATTCCACACAATTTCAAGTTCAAACTTGGAAAATTAAACCCCTTTATTAGCCATCAAACTAACATGGTCATAATTTAATCAATTACATAGCTAACAACATTATCACAGCAGCAATTATCAACCATTCATACTCTTGGGACCATCACATAATTTAAAACCATAAACTAATTCATTACATCATTTAACAAGGTTCTTATCAGTCATCTACTAAGCATTAACAATCATTGTAACTTAACACATGGCCAACAAGGGTTTTATGAACCATTTATCAAGTTTTCACATTCATTTAGTCATTATTATGACCCATTCATGTTCACTAAACCAATTTCATAGATATACATTTGACCTTCACAAAACCATTTAATCACTAATAACTTTAATGGACTAACTTCCTTGATTCAAATCTTCATTTAATTATATTTACGGTCATTAAGACTCACATAACCATTCACATTTTATTATCAAGCTAACACTGTGTTCACCATATTTAGGCTCAACACATACATCAAGTTCATTTTCATGTTTAGGGGCTTCTACCCCTTATTAGTCATTAACCTAACAATGTCATAAATTACCTAATACGAGACTTATAATACCCTTACCATATCATTTAGCAATTATTGATTTTTATTGGGGTGTTTCCCTAATTCAAAACATCACCAAATATGACTAGACAATTCATTAAGACATTTTCACAAACACCTTGTGTGCATTCTTTTAACGAGTCTATTTTCATGATAGAAATCATCAAGATTAGAGATACTCAAGACCCTCATGTTAAACAATATACAACAAGCATACCATATGCAAATCATCATTAATAACATGGATAAACACAAGTCTAAGTGAGAATCAACATTAATCATCATTAGGCAACAAAACCCTTTTCATTTGAAATCAAAACCACCATGTACTCTTGCTAATCAAAGCGTGAAATATATGGGTTTTAGAGTTATTTAACAAGAGGAAGAGTTACATGCCTTAAACAAGATGATACACCAAGAACCTTGACTCCTTCTTGCCACTAGATGAGTATCCGCCAACCCCTAGCCTCCAATCTTACTTCAAGAAGCTTTTAGAGTATTTTGGAGTGTTTGAGTCTTGTAAATAAACACGTAGGAGGTTGCAATGCCTTATATAGTGAAGGGACTTAGGGTTTTAGGTAAGGGAAATGACCACAGGGCCCTTATTTAAGAGTTGGAAAATAACCCCATCCAGGGGTATAACTCCCTCCTGCGACTCATAAGGGAATTGTACCCTAAGGTATGAGTGGTAACCTAACTCATACCCTAATCTCCACCTAGGTAACACATACTGCTAAGGGTACGACTACCCACTATTGAGTTGTATCTATAGGGTATGACTCACACCCTAACCATATCCAAGATCTGTATCAACAACAGTCCACTTTTCTCTAAGAACCATGCTCTATCGAACACACTTAGGTACAACTCATAACCTTGTGTATAAGTAAGGGAAATCTAAGTCAAATAGAGGACAGAATGTTATTCTCATAGGCTGCTTAGGGTACGATAGAGGAGGGATAAGTGGATATGAGTCGTATACAAAGGGTACGAGTGGGTTGTCCAATCGTACCTTGGCCAACTTGCTCAAAAATAAAAAAATTTCAAGGCCATATTCTTAGGTGTTTCAAACTCTGAGGATGTTGGTGTGTTCTTTCAAGAGATGAAGTAGTCGCCTGTTGGTGCTAAAATAAAGGAGAAACAAATGTTAGATCCTATCTAAAAAGGATCAAGGGTGATGTTGGTGGGAAGAAGGTAATGGCCATCGAGATTATAGGTGATGGTACCTTGCAATACCAAGAGAGGTTATACGTTCCCAACATCGATGGTTTGTGAGAAATGATCTTGGCTGAGTGCATGAATTATGTTATATTGTTTATCCTGGCTTGATTAAGATATATCATGACCTTAATGAGATGTATTGGTGGATTGGTATGAAAAGGGATATGGCTAATTTTGTGGCTAGGTGCATGGATTTTGTTATCAGTCTTCCTAGGTCTCAAAATTAGTTTGATTTGATTTGGCCATCGTGGATAGGATGACAAAGTCTGCTCATTTTTTGCTAGTGAGACTAATTTTTTTATTGAGGATTATGTGAGGTTGTATCTTCATAAGATTATGAAGCTGTATTGGGTGTCTGTCTGTACCATCTCTAATCATAGAACATAGTTTACATCTTACTTTTGGTGGTCATTTCACAAAAGGTTGGGGACTAAGTCGAATCTTAGTACTTATTTTCACCCGCAATTGGATAGACAGGTAGAAAGAACTATTCAGACATTAGAGGATATTCTTCTTGTATGTGTGATTGACTATGGTGGTAGTTTGGTTAAGCATTTACCTCTTATAGAGTTTGTTTAGAGGCCTTGTATGGTAGGAGGTATAGGTATCCTATTAGATGGTTTGAGGTTGGTGAGGTGGAGATGCTTGGCCCGAATTTGGTTCACCAAGCAATAGAAAAGATGAAGGTGATTCAGGAGAGGCTTTGGACTACCCAAAGTAGCCAAAATTCCTATATAGATATAAGAAAAAGAGAATTAGAGTTTGAGGTTCGGGATAGGGTATTCTTAGAGGTGTCTTTCTTAAAGAAAGTGATGAAATTTGATAATAAGGAGGAGCTCAGTCCCCGGTATGTGGCTCCTTACTTGGTTTTGCGAAGGGTTGATAAGGTTGTATATGATTTGGAGTTTCCTTCTAGTTTGAGCTTCATTTATCCAGTATTTTATGCTTCTATGTAAAGAAAGTGTATGGGTGATCCATAATAAATCATATCTATTAGAGATATTCGTATTTAGATTCTTTATCTTATGAGGAGGTCTAGGTTGAGATCTTGGAATGGCAGGTTCGTCGAGTGCAAACCAAGGATATATGTTAAGCTAAGGTTCTATAGAGAAACCACAAGATTGAAGAAGCTACTTGGGATACGAAAGAGGACATGAAGTCTAAGTATTTGTTCCTATTTGCTACTCCGAGGATTTATACGGAAGCTATGTGTTCATCGAATCTTTGTTTCCTAACTTAGTTAAAGGTCAAAAAAGTGGTGTGGGGGTTTAAATCGGGCTTGTACTTTATTGTCCATTATTCGAGGATGAATGATCAAAGTAAGGGAGAATTAAAATACCCTGGGTTCTTATCCTTGGAAATTTCTTGGGTGTTAAGTATTTTATTAATCATACGACTCACCATAAGAGCTATATGGTTAGGGTACGGGTCAGGTGACCCATCTTGTATGTTGGTCAGTGTTTGATTGGTGAGTTTCTAGTGTGGTTACGATTTGGTGGGTACGGGTCGTATGGTTGGTTATGGGTCAATTGGTTGATCCTTCACTTAATCTTAATTTGGTAACTTAACTTGGATCAAAGTACGAGTGGCTCACCATGGGTTATGAGGATAGGGTACGAGTGGTATAGTTCAACACATTGTTGGACAGTGTCCAACACCTCATAATTTTGTTATGGGTATGGGTTAAAGGTACTGATCATATATTGGGGTATGAGTTGGTCTTGGTGGTTGTGTATTGGACAGTGTTGGGGTGTAAGTGCTGCCTAGGGTACGAGTGGTGGGAACCACTTGTATGTTAGGGTACGGTTTAGGTAGTACAGTCGTACCCATCTGCGGGGATTCTTTTACAATTTAAGTTGGGGGTATTTTGGATATTTTCCTTCTTAACCCATCATTACCCCACTACCTAAAATGCTAGTAGGACTTTATTTACCTTATTATTCTAATCATAAACACTCAAAAACTCTCTCAAATCTCTCTCAAGTTCTTGGGTTAAGCAAAGGCTAGGGTTTTCTTCAAGGTGGTTAACTAAGGCTCTAAAGGGTGATTTCTCTCCGTCTTCTTCATAATCTAAGGCATGTTACTCCTCCCTCATTATTAATGCAACTAAATCCATGTTTTAATAAATAGTTTTCATGATTTAATTATGGGTATGGTTTGATTTTGAATTATATGTTGGGGGTTTTGGTTATTAATGGTTGATTTATATTTTCCCATGTGTTTACTTATGATTTTCATATTATAATGGTGGTTTGAACATGTGGTTGCATGGGAATAGCCAATTGGTACTTGGTTTTAGTTTTGGAAACTATATGCCCTCAACATGTTTAATAAAGTGCCTATGAGAAAGCTTTTATTACAAAATTGTACTTTCATTGAAAACATTTGCATGGTATAATATGGTAATGGAACCTACATTGGTTAAATGGTTTTAATGGCTAAATTGCAAGGCCTTGGTGGCCATGGGCTTGATTAAAAACCTTGTAGGGTAAACAGAAATCCCCCAAGTAAATCTAATAATGGAACCTATGGGATACATGGGAATTCCCCAAGTATTTGCTAAGGACATTGCTTGCAAGCTATAGTCGGTATAACGATACCACTTCTTATTTCCTTGATTAATACTATATTTATTTGGTACTTTGGTTGTGCGCTAATGGTTTTAATTAGGCAATAATGGCAGGTTGTGATATCTAATCGTAAAGGTGCGAGTACAATGGACGAACACTGGAAACTTATCCTTGCCGACATGAGGATTGGCCATGGAGACCTTATACTTGTGGGGTACATGAGAATCCCCTAAGTTATACTTGTATATATGCATCATGGAGGGTGAAGGGTACATGGGAATCCCCTACCCCTGTGATATCTCCGGTTCGTGCGACTACATACACAAGGGCCCATTCAGGGGGTAACACTGGACCCATATAGCCTGTGGGTGGTTCTAGGATGGTTAAGCTACACAAAACCAGGTTAATGATTTTAAAGTCATGCTAAACTCGATATATATATATATATGGATGTGAATACATATGGTTATTTACTTGGTTTAAAATCTTGGCATTATTTTATCCTTATCCTGAGTGATGCTAGTATTCACCCGATAACCCATCTTCAGGCATTGTATGTGCATGTGATACAGAAACTGGCCATACTACTACTCCTGCTCAATAATTAAATTCGGGAATAACTTAGAGTTGGATTGAAGTAGTGAGCTTCTATACTTTAGAAGGCTCCATTTCATGTTATGGTTTTGTCTTCAAACTTTGGTTATTTCTTAGACTTTGGTTTTGGCTATGGTTGGGGGCATGTCACGATCGAATATGGACGGTGAGACTATTATGGGTTGGTATGGGCGGTGTCGGCATTATGTCAGCCTTGGAATTTGTATTGGTATTAGGACCGATACCGGTTGACTGTATTTGATTTATAATTTTTGCATTTTGTTATGTTATATATATGTTTGAAATTCATCCGATTTAAGGTGTAGGGCGGTCATGTTTGGTATTGGGGGTGGTCTTCAGCCCCGATTGGACTTGAGGCACCCGAAATGATTATGCCCTAGTTTAGGTCATCTCAAGAAAGGATGAATACAAAGATAGAAGTGGCCTCTATATTCCATTGGGGAACTGAGATGCAGATTCTAGCAATTCAAGGATGGAAGATATACTTGTAAAAGTGGTGACGAAGATAGAAAAAATAGGAGACTGTCATAAAGAGATTAGAGCAGATATTTTAGGAATAATACAAAAAGTTGAATCATATGCTACCACCATTAAGATATTTGAGCAGTAGTTCAATCAGATATCCACTACATTGAATCAGTGTCAACAAGGTATACTCCCAATCAACACCATTCATAATCCAAAAAATGATAGTTATTGATTGGCTATTACTACTAGGAGCGATAAGATGACCGCTGATCCACTTATGCTCATGGGTGTTTAGATCGGGTAGATCCTGATTATTGCTGATGAGAAGTGGTTAAATTTAAAAATTTGGTGGTTGATGAGAATGCACCTAAAAAGCCTCTAGTTTATCAAAAAGAGGCTAAGGCAAAAAAAAGGAAGAAATGGGAGGTCATAAAAGCATTGACTCCTATTCCACGACCTCCTCCTTTTTTTCCTCAAAGACTAAAAAAGAATGATGAAGAGGAAAGTATCAAAGTTCATCTCCATCTTAAAAGAATTATCGATGAATAATAAGGATCTTGAGAAAATGTCAGGTTATGCAAAGTTATGAAGGAGTTAGTAACGAAGAAGAGGATTATGAGTTTTGAGTCTGCTAATAATGTGCACTATTGTAGTGCAATAGCTTCCTACTTTCTGGTTGAGAAAAAATAAGATTCTAAAGTGTTCATCATTCTATGCGCTATTAGGTCTTTCAACTTTTCAAAAGCTTTGTATGACTTAGGTGCTAGCATTAATTTGATGTAGCTAGCAGTAATAGTCAACTAGGTTAGGGTTGCCCAAATCGACATTAGTGAGACTTCTAATGGCAGATTGTATGGTAAAGAAGCCCATGGAAATCTTATAAGATGTTTAGGTGAAGGTTTCATCCTTCATTGTTTTTGTTTATTATGTCATCCTTGACTATGAGGCTTACTTTGATATTCCTATTATTTTGGGGAGACTATTCCTTACAACAGGACGTGTATTTGTTGATATGGAGTCTAGGCTGATAAAGTTTAGATTGAATGATGAACATGTGCTGTTTAATGTATGGCAATCCACAAAGTAGCCAAAGGATATACATGTGATTTATATGATTGATTCAGTTGATGTGAAAGTATTAGTAACTCCAATTAATGAGAGGCTTGGAGTGAAATACTTGTAGTGGTTATTATGAATTTTAAGGGTGATGATATAGTGAGTGAACTTGATGGTAGGGGTTCATATAATTTTTCACCAAAGAAACTAGCTCTTGATTTGAAGAATAGAGTAACCCCATTTGCTAAGCCTTTTATTGATAGCCTCCAGTTTTGAGCTCAAGGTTTTTCCATTCCATCTTTGTTATGCTTTTTTTGGAGAGCCAACAGTACTTTTCCAGTTATTTTTGCAGCTGATTTGGTGGATTGGCAAGTTGAGTCTTTAGTGTCTGTGCTGAAAGATTTAAGAGGGCCATTAAATAGTCTATTACTGATATCATTGAAATTTCACCTGGAATTCGCATACATAAAATCCAACTCGATTCGAATTGTGTCCCTAGTATTATGCCATAATAAATACTAAATTTGACTATATAGGAGGTGGTGAAGAAGGAGATTATCAGGTAATTGGATACAGGGGTGGTTTACCCTGTTATCAAAAGCAAAAGAGTAACCCCGATCCAATGTATGCCTAAAAGGGTGGAATTATTGTGGTTCCAAAGGAGAAGAATGAGTTTATTCCTATGGGGCCAGTCACCAGGTGGCATGTATTCATGGACTATAGGAAGTTAAAAGCATGAACTGCAAATGATCATTTCCCACTATCTTTCATGGATCTGATGTTAGACCGTCTTGTTGGAAGAGGCTGTTATTATTTTCTTGATGGCTATCGGGTTAAAATCAGGATTTTATTGCTCCTAAATACCAAGATAATACCACTTTCACTTGTCCATATGGAACTTTCACGATTAAGAAAAAGTCTATTTAATGCACCAATAACTTTTAGTCTATTTAATGCACCAATAACTTTTCAGCGTTGTATGATGGCCATCTTTTCTGACATGGTTAATGATACAATCGAGGTATTTATGAATGACTTCTCGATTATTGGTGATTTATTTGAAAATTTTCTGTCTAATATCTATAGTGTTTTGAGGATATGTAAGGATTCAAACTTGGTATTTAACTGGGAGAAGTGCTACTTCATCGTCAAAGAAGGTATAGTGCTTGGTCACAAGATTTTGAAAAGAGGGATTGAGGTTGACTAGGCAAATATTGAAGTGATTTAAGAATTGGCTCCACCAATTTTTGTGTAGAGTATTTGGAGGTTTTTAGGGCATGTGGGTTCTTACCATAGATTTATTAAGGATTTCTAAAAAAAATTGCATATCTCTTGTACAAGTTGTTAAAGAAGGAGGTGAATTTTGCGTTTGATGATGCTTTCCTTAAGGCATTTGAGTGTTTGAAAGAGAATTTGTTACAACCCCTATTATCATGTCATATGATTAGTACATTTCGTTCAAGGTTATATGAGATTTAGTGATGTAGCGCTAGGAGCAGTCCTAGGGCAAAGGTGAGAAAAGATCTTACATCTTATCTATTATGCTAGAAAATACTTAATCCTGCTCAGAAAAATCATAATATGTCTAAAAAGAGTTGTTTGTTGTGATACTTGCATTTGAGAAATTTTGATCTTATTTTCTTGGAACAAAAGTGATTGTGCATACTAACCATGCAGATCTTACGTACCTTATGGCAAAGAAAGCTATTAAGCCAAGGTTGATTCATTGGGTACTTCTACTGTAGGAAATTAACTTTGAAGTCAAGGATCAAAAGAGGATTAAAAATCAAGTGTTGGACTACTTATCATGCCTTGAAAAAGAGGTCATGCTGAACTAAAGGATGAGCTTGAGATTGATATTATTTTTTTGGATGAGCAAGTATAGGCAGCATCACAAGATTTGATTCCATGGTTTGCAGACTTTGCCAATTATTTGGTGCGTGATATGGTGCCTAAAGACCTATTATTTCAGAAATAAAAGAATTTTGTGTATGATGTGGAAAGTTCTTTTGGGACGAGTCATACTTGTTTTGAATTTGTGTAGACGGACTGATTCAAACATGTGTTCCAAAGATTGAGATGATGAGTATTTTAGAGTCATGTCACTCATCACTAATTAAAGGTCATTTAACGGTGCGTGAAGTGTACATATGATCTTACAATGTGGATATTATTATCCCACCATTCATAAAGATATGTATGATTATTCAAGATCCTAAAATCAATGCCAAATACAAGGAAACAACTCATGGAGGCAAGAGCTTTTTATGACCTCAATCCTAGAGCTTGAGTGTTTTGATGTATGGGGCATTGATTATATGGGACCTTTATGACCTCATATAGTATGAAGTACATTCTACTTGTGGTTGACTATATTTTGAAATGGGTGAAGGCAGTTGCACTTCTAAATAATGAAGGAACGAGTAAAACTATATTTTTGAAGAACATATTTTCCAAATTTGGTATGCCAAGAGCAATCGTATGTGATGAGGGCTCACAGTTTTGTAATTGCCTATTCAAAGTGCAATTTTAAATATATGGTGTGAAACATAAGAGGGCGACCCCCTACCATCCACAATTAAGTGGGCAAGTTGAGGTCTCCAATTAGGAGATAAAGTCTATTCTGGCAAAAACTGTGAATGCTAATAGAACAAACTAGGATAGAAAGTTAGATGATGCATTGTGGGCTTACTGAATAACATTTAAGATTCCTATTGGTGTACCCATATCAGCATGTGTTTGGAAAGGCCTGTCACTTACCAGTTACACTTGAGCATAAGCGTTGTGGGCTCTGAAGAGACTAAATCTAGAATTGAGTAATACAGCAAAGCTGAGACTTGAGCATCTTAATAAGATGGATAAATTTTGTCTCAAGTCTTATCAAAGTTTTATAACTCTACAAAGAGAAGATAAAGGCATACCATGACCAAAAGATTGAGAATAGAGAGCTCTCTATTGGTGATATGGTTTTGTTATTTAATTCTAAGCTCGAGCTGTTTCCTAATGAATTGAGGTTGAGATATAGGGTACCTTATCAAGTAGTGATGATGTATCTTTATGGGTCCATTTAACTTGAAAATGATGAGTGCCTAAGCTTTAGGGTGAATATTCAAAGGGTGAAACATTATCTCGGCAATACTGATGAGGTCAAGATGATATGCAAAGTGGTTTTGGTGAAGCCTGAGTAACCAAGAACACTTGAGTCGTGCTACAATATTAAATCAGGCTCTTCATGGGAGGCAACTTGTGGGATTGTATGGTGAAGTTTGAGTAACCAAACTATCCACGTCATGCCAGGACTTTAAATCAAGCACTGCTTAGGAGGCAACCCAAGGTTTTTGTACTTATTTTATTTATAGGGTAATGTGTGTTATTTGCATAGATATAATGCAAAAGAATCTATAGAACTGGAACTAAAGTTTAACCCACAAAATCATTGTACGGTCATGGGTTTGCTGGTTCACATAAATCTAGTAACTTAATTTCCAGGAGTTGGTCTTACGATTGCACATCCATAATCATACCAAGATAGTACGGTCGTGGAATCCATCGTCTGACTGAACTCCTGCAAACCAATATCCAGGAGATGCAACCTACCATTTTAAGAAACAGTCATGGTTAGATACCATGATCGTTCTTAAGCTTTATAGGTTCTCAATTATGTTTTTCTAAACTCTCATGGTACGAAGGGATACCACGATCTTGGTGACAATAACGATCGTGGTCAGGAGTTATCTGTTAAGTCCTATAATTTTTCAATTGACTCTATCGAACCTTAACTGATTCAATTTTATTCCCTAATTTATTATACCTATGACCCGACACATCCCTACATTCATTCAAACTCAAGTGCACATCCCAAAAACGACCTAGTAATCAAAATAAGAGCAAGTGATTTGATTGCTCTACGTATTCTTCCTCTGTGATCGAACTCATCATCAACTTAATAACTTATACTCTGGATAATAAGTGTTCCTCTCATTTGTTCAAATTGTGAATTGAGAGTCAACTTAACACGAAAGATGAGTAAAACTAACCTTATAGGGTGCAATGAAAACCACAAATTGAGTTCAAATGGAGTTGAGTAATTTAATGAGTTAAATAAACTGCTTTGTGAAGTTAATTGAAAGCTGGGCATATTAAAGGGAGGTCTGACTACCCTTTATTGTTCAAAATGGGTCAAATTAGGTTCAATTTCTTAAACGTTTAAACTTTTAAGTGTCAGTGTACACTCCATAACACAACCTGCGATTGTGGTATCTATGTACGATTGTAGGTTGGATTATTCTGGGTGCAAGTTTGTAATATTGTTGGAGTTCATCAGATGAGCACATCCTACAATTGTTGAATCTTGATATGATTGTGGCAGATAATATTTGATGTAAAAAAAGTCTAGTACATTTTGGTTGATACATCTTACGATCGAAGGTACGATCACGGTAGCTTTACATGACCGTACCAAGGGTCGTGTGCATGGACTAGTAAACATATGTTTTCAATTTTGTATAGGACTAACGATCAGATGTACAGGTACTATGGAACCCAAATCTCCCAAGAAGATGCAAGATGTGTCATTACGCAAGAAAATAGTTCAGGAACAGGCACCTGAAAGTTAATCAAAAGAATCTAGCGGATCAGAGGTTGAGTATTCAGCTAGTAGTAATGAAGATCAACACTCACCTTAGACCACTAGATCCTAAGCAAAGGCAAGGCCACACAATCCACTACATTAATGCCAAGGACCATCCTCATTCAACTTTCTCAGTCTGAGGAGAGAGGTTAAAGCTCAAACCCTAATGAGGATAAGAATGTAGCTACTAGTGAGGAGAGTTCCTCCAAGAAAGAAGAGTCATTGGATGGTTCCAAATGTTATAACGTAGAATATTCTGAAGTTGTTGTTGCTGCAAATACAGACTTGAATTGATAGAGTGTACAAACTCTCAGGACTAATACACCTATGAGGCATCCCTAAAGAACAAAGGGAATAAAATATAGAGCATCCGGGAAGAACCCTTCATCCTACCTAAGTATCCACAAAATGTTCTTGAATTGATGTGGGTATTTGAGAAGTATCAACTAGAGTGGATGACTAGAAATTCACAACTATAGTCACAATAGTGAGGGTGTTTTATGCAAATAATGCAGTGATGATCAAGTATATGATTCATTCCGGTAAGAAGAAGTTATTACTCCTGCATAACTTTATGTATCTTTTTTCTGTTTAATTTTGTATCTTTATGATAACCATTGGCAATTCTGACTTTTTCAGTGGATGTCATAGTGCATGCTACTACTGAACAACATACTATCACAGTTGATAATCTATTAACTGCTTCCAAAGAGTAAGAAAAAGGAAAGTCTATGTTTGGTTGATCTTCCAAAAATAATGAAGATGAAAGTTTGGATCCTCATCAAAATTATTAGTTTGAAGGGTTCAACATCTCAAACGAGACTCCAATGCAGTTGATCAACATTTATTTAGAATGGATTGTAAATAGGTTGTTGAAGTATCATGCCAATAGGTAACATAAATCATTTTCAAAAAATTTTATTCATACACTTCTTCTTATACAAACATGATATTAACACATATAAATTATGCAGAAAATAAAAGAACGACCACTACAAATTGAAACATATCGGGTCTTGAATTTGATATGGTCAAACTTTATTATTGCACATCCAAAAATGAAGAATTAGTTCTATTTGATGCCACAATCCAAAACTTGTTGAAATAATGAGGTTTAAATGCCATATATCTTACTATTAATACTATATTTTTGCTAGACACACTAAACTGTGAAATTTCCACTGTTAATACTATACATTAATTATTGTTCTATTTTTATTTAATTGTATTTGTTTGATAATTTTGTTATTACTTAATTATAATGTTCGATAATATGTGCAGCATATTGATGCCATATTTTACTACCTATGAAAAAGGCCAAGTCGCAAACACAACAACATTACCGATATACGATAACCAACTATTTGTTCAAAGTATAAATCGATAAGACCTATGAAAGGTATTATCCATAATATAATGCTGAAGTTCTGTCATCGCAGGAGGATTACCAACAACATCTGCAGGTTGCTTAAAATGAGAAATATTTAAGCAACATCATCAAAGTTTTTAGCATTTCATCTGACCTACGTTGTCATTTGGTCGATGAAGTGTGCATCCCAGTCAATTATGATGGTGAGTTCCATTAGGTGTTAGTTATCGTTGTTCTAAAGAGAGGAGCATTCGAGTTGATGACTCAATATTGGCAAAGAAACATAGATGTTCTTTGTCATCGACTAAGATACAAAAGTTGGTCATAATGTTGCCTACTTACTGTCATATAAGTGGCCTTTTGGACGAAAAGATTCGTACTTATTGGTCGATAATTGAAGCATACTAGGATAAAATAAGTCATAGTTATTTTCTACAAGGTAATCAATTTGATGTAGAATATGTTGAAGGAATCACTCAAAAATCCAGTTGTATTCTATAAGTATCATGATTTATTTTCATAAATTTCATAACACTTACATTAATTAGATATGTATTATTTGATTTTTACAAATGTAGCGATTATGGTATTCTTATTGCCACTTACATTGAGTATTTGAGCGATGAATTACAAGTACCAAATGATGAACTTGATGTTAAAATACTCTGTAACAGATATATTATACTTTTATGGAATTGTGGAATTGTAAAGGCTCGGAAAGAGTACATAAGCGACATTAAAGATCCACCATGATCAGAACCAAATTTCATACCACCGGATGAAGCACAACTGGCTAATATTGAGTAGAAATTTGTCGCTTGATTTTGTCAAAGTAACTGTAGGGATTTGACTTTAAAACTTATAAATATTTATCAACTGTTGCAACAGAGAAGTCATCAGCTGCAATAAACTATCCATAACAATTTTATATTTCATGCTTTTGTTGAATTATTTAATGTAATTTATGATGGCTTGAATTTATGTTTTGTTCTGAAATTTATTTTAATTGATGATCAGTTATTTTGTCACGAATTCTATTTTATCCTTAAAACTTGAAAAATATCAGATTATTGCTAAAATGAATTTTTAAACTCAAATACTACAACAGATGTATTATTTGTTGCAACAGATGACTTATTAGTTGAAAATAATCAAACAACTATAAACATATGTTGTAACAGATGACTAACTTATTGCAATAGATGACCCATCTGTTAGAAGTTATCGAATAGATATATGAATATATTGCTATAGAAGACTAACTTATTGCAACAGATGACACATCTATTGAAAATTATCAAACAAATATAGATATTTGTTGCAACATATGACTAACCTGTTGCAATAGATGACACAACTATTGGAAATTATCAAATAAATATTGACATCTGTTGTAACAGATGACTAACATGTTGCAACAAATGACTCATCTATTAGAAATAATCAAACAAATAAAGACATTGTTTGCAACGGATGCATTATCTGTTGCAAAAAATGTCTCATTTGCTGAAAATTATCAAACAAATATAGGCATTTGTTGCAACAGATTATAATGTGTTGTAATAGGTTATACACTTAATTGGACTTGTAATTACTATGAAATTAATTAAAATTGTAATTGAACTTATTTATTAAAAGATAATTATATTTAAATCAATTTATTTATTACTAATAATGGTTTCATATGAATTATTTCACATCAAATTAGTCAATTGATCACTCTATTCAGGACGAATACACTAAGTTGATCATGTAATTACTATGAAATTCATTAAAGTTGCAATTGAACCTATTAATTGAAAGTTAATTTCAGTTAAATCAATTTATTTATTACTAATAATGGTTTAATCTGAATCATTTTATATCAAATTAGTCAATTGATCACTCTATTCTGGACAAATACACGTAGTTGATCAATAATTGCAATGTAATTCATTAAAATTGCAATTGGACTTATTAATTGAAAACTAATTTTAGTTAAATCAATTTATTTATTACTAATAATGGTTTAACATGAATCATTATCACATCAAATTTTCCAATTGATCACACTATTCAGGACGAATACACATAGTTGATCGTTAATTACGATGTAATTCATTAAAATTGCAATTTATTAATTGACAACTAATAATAGATAAATTAATTTATTTATTTATTATTAATAATGGTTTAATGACTCATTTACATCAAATTAGTCAATTGATAGTTCTATTCAGGACAAATACACTTCGTTGAACATTAATTACTATGTAATTCATTAAAATTACAATTGAACTAATGGGTGACATTGAGAGCTGCCATAACTATAGGGGTATTAAGCTGTTGAGTCACACTATGAAGATTTGGGAGAGAGTGATCGAGCGAAGGTTAAGGAGGGTTGTGTCTATTTTGGAGAATCGGTTTGAATTTATGCCTGGTCGCTTAACGACAGAGGCAATCCACCAGGTGAGGAGATTAGTGGAGCAGAATAGAGAAAGAAAGAAGAATTTACACATGGTGTTTATCGACCTAGAAAATGCGTATGATAAAGTCCCGATAGAGGTTCTTTGGAGGTGCTTAGAGGTGAGAGGGGTCCCGGTAGCGTACATCAGAGCTATTAAGGACATGTACGATGGAGGGAAGACCCTGGTAAGAACGGCAGGAGGAAAATCAGAGCAGTTTTTGATTAAGACAGAATTGCATCAGGGATTGACTCTTAGTTCGTTCCTTTTTGCATTTGTGGTGGACGTGTTGATGTAGAGCATTCAAGGCGAGGTGCCTTAGTGTATGTTATTTGAGGATGATGTGGTGCTGATTGATGAGATACGAGGGGATGTGAATGGAAAATTAGAGGTTTGGAGGCAAACCCTTGAGTTTAAGGGGTTTAGGTTGAGTAGGTCCAAAACTGAGTATTTGGAATCTAAGTTTAGTGACTTAAGACAGGAGGACGAAGGGGTGGTGAGTTTGGACTCCCAGTATATCTGTAAGACAAAAAGTTTTAAGTATCTTGGGTCTACGATTTAGGGAAATAATGAGATTGATGAGGATGTCTCCAAATGTATTGGAGCAGGTTGGATGAAGTCGAGGCTAGCCTCGGGAGTGTTATGTG
This sequence comes from Capsicum annuum, assembly GCF_002878395.1. Taxonomy (NCBI): domain Eukaryota; kingdom Viridiplantae; phylum Streptophyta; class Magnoliopsida; order Solanales; family Solanaceae; genus Capsicum; species Capsicum annuum. The sequence continues at coordinate 10,224 of NW_025853072.1, read as the reverse complement.
ATAAGAAGGTGCCCCTTAAGGTTAAAGGTAAATTCTATAGAATAGCAGTTCGGTCGGCCATGTTGTATGGTGTGGAGTGTTAGCCAGTCAAGCACTCACACATCCAAAAATTGAAGGTGGCGGAAATGAGAATGTTGCGTTGGATGTGTGGGCTTACTAGAGGTAACAGAGTAAGAAATGAGACTATTTGGGAGAAGGTGGGAGTGGCTTCAGTGGAAAACAAGTTGTGGGAAGGAAGACTGCAATGGTTTTGGCATATGATGAGGAGAAGTGCAGATGCCCCAGTCCGAAGGTGTAAGAGGCTTGCTTTAGATGGCTTCAAGAGAGATAGAGGTAGGCCAAAGAAATACTAGAGGGAGGTGATTAGACATGACATAGAGTAGCTCCACCCTAGATAGGAAGGTGTAGAGGTCGCGGATGAGGGTAGAAGGCTAATGCAGGTGTGTGCATTATAGCTTGCAGTCTGGAGAGTCTGGTATAGCCGGGTTAGTAAGCCTAGGTCCGTGTTTATAGGGTACTTGTTATGGGAGTGTAGGTTATTACTAGGTGGGTGCACTAGGTCTAATGTCTTAGTATATATTTTCTTATTTCGTGTCTCTATTATGTCTCGTATTTCGTATTTCTCTGATGTATATTTTATTATTTCTAATTCCTAATTTTCTATTATGTTTTCCATCCCTTGTTTACTGTTCTCTACTTTGAGTCAAGGGTCTATCGGAAACAGCCTCTCTACTTTCTCGGAGGTAGCGGTATGGACTGCGTACATCTTACCCTCTCCAGACCCCACTCTTATGGGAATACACTATGTATGTTGTTGTTGTTGCTGTTGAACTAATTAATTGAAAACTAATTTTAGTTAAATCAATTTATTTATTAGTAATAATGGTTTAATATGAATCATTTCCCATCAAATTAGTCAATTGATCACTCTATTCAGAAATGCAAGGTAAGGTTGCGTACAATACACCCTTGTGGTGGGGCCCTTTCTTGAACACCGCACATATCGGTAGCTTTAGTGCACCGGGCTGTCCTTTGATCACTCTACTCAGAACGAATATACTTAGTTGATCATTAATTACTCTATAATTCATGAAAATTGCAATTGAACAAATTAATTGAAAGCTAATTTTAGTTAAATCAATTTATTTATTACTAATAATGATTTAATATGAATCATTTCACATCAAATCATTTAATTGATCACTCTATTTATAATGAATACACTTAGTTGATCACTAATTACTATGTAATTCATTAAAATTGCAATTGAACATATTAATTGAAAGCTAATTTTAGCTAAATCAATTTATTTATTACTAATAATGGTTTAATCTGAATCTTTTCACATCAAATTAGTCAATTAATCACTCAATCCAGAACGAATACACATAGTTGATCATTAATTACTATGTAATTCATTAAAATTTTAATTGAACTTATTAATTGAAAATCAATTTTAGTTAAATCAATTTATTTATTACTAGTTATGGTTGAATATGAATCATTATCGCATCAAATTGGTTAACTGATCACTCTATTCAGGACGAATACACTTAGTTGATGGTTAATTTCTATGTAATTCATTAAAATTGCAATTGAACTTGTTAATTGACAGCTAATGTTAGTTAAATCAATTTATTTATTTACTACAAATAATGGGTTAATGAATTATTTCACATCAAATTAGTCAATTGATCACTCTATTCAAACGAATACAATTAGTTGATCATATAATTACTATGAAATTAATTAAAATTATAATTGAACTAATTAATTAAAATATAATTATAGTTAAATCAATTTATTTATTTCTAATAATGATTTAATATGAATCATTTTCATCAAAGTAATAAATTGATCATTCTATTCAGGACGAATACACTTAGTTGATCACTAATTACTATGTAATTCATTAATATTATAATTGAACTTATTAATTGAAAACTAATTTTAGTTAAATAAATTTATTTATTACTAATAATGGTTTAATATGAATCATTTCACATCAATTTAGTCAGTTGATCACTCTATTCAAACGAATGTACTTAGTTGATCATTAATTACTATGTAATTCATTAAAATTGCAATTGACTTATCAGTTGAAAGATAATTTTAGTTAAATTAATTTATTTATTACTAATAATAATTTAATAAGAATCAATTCACATCAAATTAGTCAATTGATCACTCTATTCAGAATGAATACACTGTGTTGATCATCAATTATTATGTAATTCATTAAAATTGTAATTGAATTTGTTAATTGAAAACTAATTTTAGTTAAATCAATTTATTTATCTATAATATATTAAAAGTGTGAAGGACTTTAAAAATATTGTTTGAACTTTTTGCCCTTCATTAAAAGTCTTTGCTTTAGAAAAAATCGTCTTTTCACAATTTTCTTCTAATATTTAAGAGTTAAAAATTAATTAGATATATTCATGGTAAACCTTTCCTTATTAGAATTTAAATATGTTTTTCTAATTTAAGAGTTGAAAATTATTTAAGCATATTTATGGTAAAACATTTATTTATTAGAAGTCATCAAAATTAATGACAACTGATACCTTTTTCACTAGTTTAAAAATTCTAAATCAACTAAATTTGATTTTAAAAAGATTTAAAAAGTCTAAAAAAAATATAAAACTATTACAATAAGAAAAATTTAAGAAGTACCAGATTTTTAAAAGTTTTAAGTACGCAATAAGAATGTAATCAATGATTTTGTAAATATTTGACTTTAAAAATAACGAAAAATTTTAAATTAAAAAAAATAAAAATAATCATAACACAAATATGGTTCAAATTGATGGGTCTCTCTTAGCCCGTAGCAACAAGGGAAAGAGGTACGCAAATGCAAAAGTGATGATCTATCAATCACTTAGAATTGGTAAAACATATATGTGTATATGTTTATATTTATATTATTATATTAAAGTGTGAAATATTTTCGAAAAGTGATTTGAACTTGTACATTTTATTAAAAATCTCCGCAATAGACAAATTATTTAATTTTAAATAATAAAATGTTACACGTGCCGAGACACGTGCGGTTAAACTAGTTACTAATAATGGTTTAATATGAATCATTATCAGATCAATGTAGTCAATTGATCACTCTATTCAGGATGAATACACTTAGTTGATTGTTAATTACTATATAATTCATTAAAATTGCAATTGAACTTATTAATTAACAGATAATGTTAGTTAAATCAATTTATTTATTTATTACTAATAATGATTTAATGAATCATTTCACATCAAATTAGTCAATTGATAACTCTATTCAGGACGAATACACTTAGTTAATCATATAGTTACTCTGAAATTAATTAAAATTGTAATTGAACTAATTAACTGAAAGATAATTATAGTTAAATTAATTTATTTATTACTAATAATAATTTAATAAGAATCATTTCATATAAAATTAGTTAACACATATAGATATATTTTGCAATAAATGACTAACCTCTTGCAACAGCCGACTCATCTGTTGGAAATAATCAAACAGATATAGACATCTGTTGCAACAAATGACTAACATGTTGGAAGAAATCAAAACTGGTCTTGCTAGTTGTTTGATTTTTCCCAACAGATGACTCATCTGTTGCAACAAATGACTAACCTATTGGAAGAAGTTAAAATAGGTCTTTAAGAGGTTTAATTTTTCTAACAGATTACTCATCCGTATCTGTTGGAAGAGATCAAAATAGGCCTTCAAGAGGTATGCAATTATTAAGCAGATATAGGCATATATTGCAATCGATTACTAACCTGTTGATATAAATGACTCATCTGTTGGAACTTATGAAATAGATATAGATATCTGTAGCAACAGATGACCCATCTGTGGAAAATTATCAAATAAATATAAACTTTTGTTACAACAGACTATACACTTGATCATGTAATTACTATACAATTCATTTAGATTGCAATTGAACTTATAAATTAAAATGTAATTATAATTGAATTAATTTATTTATTACTGATCATGATTTAATAAGAAGCATTTCACATCAAATTAGTCACCTGATCACTCTTCATTCGCCTTCTTTTCGATTTGTTTGGGTCAATATATGAAAGAGGTATTTTTCTCTCCATAATCCTACATGAACAATCCACGATTCTTCAGGAGGCACTGGACAAATATCCTCACAATATATAATTATGTATTTTTCCACCAAGGAATATAGAGATGATTACTCATTAATCTTATTATCAAACTTTGCGTTATATTGGGCTCGGAGCGCTGCCATAGCATGTGAACAAAGTATTTTGTCCAAGCCAAAAACTCTACATATATAAGTTTTTCCCTAAAGATCAACCATGACAACATCACTATGATTGATGATACTGAACTTGGAATTGACTATTGATGGGCCAATAACTTATTCCACGAATTGATGTACTTTGATATATTTTTTTTATAACAACGTCACTATAACAATCAACACCAATTGTTATCGAATCCTCCATTAATGGTACCTAAATAAATTTATTTTAAAATATTAATAATGATAGAATAGTAAAGTTGAAAGGCTATGTACAACAACAAAATTATATGCATTATTATTGTTCCAACAGATATGAATTTGTTGCAACAAATAACCTATCTGTTGAGTGCATGTTCAGAGCCAGTAGCTCAATCCAACAAGTAAGTCATTTATTGTATTGTAACAGATGACTCATCTATTAGAAATACTTTAACAGTAGTTGAAACAATCCACCAGTTGTTGTATTCATATACAATAGTTGTTGGATACGCTAGTGAAAATTGCTGAAAAAGAAACATATATACAAGATGAGAAATTAAACAAATAATCATTAATTTTACTTACCAAAATCACCTATAAGTAATGCCCATTGATATACGAATAAAATTGACTCTAAAAATTTGGTCCAAAAGCAATAGTAGCGGCAACAATAACAACAACAATAATGTAATAATAAGCAGCAATAGAAAATGATGACGATAAAAAAGAAGAAGAAGAAAAGTAGTTGCAAAAGCAACAACAACAATGGAAGAAAAAAAATGCGAAGAGAGAGAAAAAGGAGAAGAAGAAGCGTGATTTCCCCCCATTTTTTTAGTTTTAGCATTTTATATACATGAACCAAAGTGTAAGTCTCAAAACTTCGAAATATGAAATTTAGTTCCTATATCCTTAATCTAAAAATTGTCACCACACTCAATAATTAAAATTTAAGTTACCTATACTTAATTTTAAAACTTTTATGTCACCATTAATTCAATGTCCATTGAAACTTTTCATTTGTCTCTCTATTAGCATTATTTGATCCATTAGTATTTTAACTATATTTATTTGCTTTTTTTACAAGGAAAAAAATGTGTAAAATTATTAAAATTTCTTACGAAGCTTGCAATCAAGAAAAAGGATGTTGAAACTCTTCATGGAGATTAGAAATCTATCTTTTCATAAAGTTGGTCTTTTAGCAACATAAGTTGTAATTAAAAATTTCATGATTTTCAGAAGCTTCTCTTTTAATATTTAGTTATTAGGCAATTGTTGGTGGTTTTAAATAACATTTTCATTGATTTACATGTCTCGTAAGTGAGATGAAAATTCTCGTTCCGTCTTTCTTTGCTCTTTCACTTATTTATGTTATGTAAGTTGGTCATTCGAAAAGTCACATTATTTGTCTTTTTTCTATTTTATCTTTTTTTTTTATAATTTATTTTTTGGTTAGAGCTTAATTTTCATGTTTCAAATTATACCTAGCATCGATCTTTAGGAGAATATATTATTATAGATAAATATGATGAAATATGTCTAAATGTTATTTTTCTTTTCTTTTTAATTCATTGTATCAAGTACAAAAATGAATCTTGAGTCGGGGGTCTATCGAAAACAGTCTCTTTACCTCGTTAGAGGTAGTGGTATAGACTGCATACACTCTACCCTCCCCAGACCTCACTATGTGGGAATATACTGGGTTTGTTGTTGTTGTAAGTACAAAAATGACCTCTGCTAATATATGATCTTTCTTATATTTTCTATTTGAACAATATTCAATATTCGAGTAAATACATCTTATTTTCACGTACTGTAGTTATATTTGTATGACAAATAGTTAGGTTCTTAGATACAGACATACAGTTTAATGAACAAACAAATGAACAGTGCTACTGATAACACTTCCTTTTTTAATAATGTTGATTGTCTGTCTATATATTTTTTCTAATTGAAAAAAACACTATGGCAGCTTTGATTGTTAATATTAGTTACGGAGGTTGTTTGTATTTTGAGCATTACCAAGAAGGTTGAGTTTGAATCTCCTTAATACAGAGTCATGTTTGTCGGAAAGTGTTTTATCCTCCCTCTCCTCTCAGGACTCTCAGACGTAAAACTTCATTATCTAGGTCCTGTTTGACCATGAAAATCGTAATTTTTCGGAGTTGGAGTTGGAGTTGAAGTTGAAATTGGAGTTGGAGTTGTGTTTGACCATAAATTTATAATCTATAATCTATAATCTATATCTATATCTATATCTATATCTATAATATATTAAAAGTGTGAAGACCTTTAGAAAAATAATTTGAACTTTTTGCCATTCATAAAAAGATTTTCTTTAGATAAAACTGTCTTTTTATTATTTTTTTAATTTATTATTTTTTGTTATATTAACTAAACTTCCTGAAATATATGGGACTCCTTAAATATATGGTAGAAGAATTAATTAATATTTTTCTTTCTACTAGACTTTCTAAAATATATGGGACTCCTAAAATATATGGTAGGAGAATTAATTATTATTTTTCTTTCTACTGTTCAATTAGAAAAATACTCCTAAAATTGGACTCTATTTAAGAAATACTTCTATAAATATTGAGACGTACGTTAAAATAGAGAACAAACCGATTTGGCTATTGGGAGAATATGATTGATGCTCATCTAACTTGATTCAATTGCATGTCTAGATTGGTGGATGCTTAATTTTCTAACCCTCAACTTCTTCACCGTTTTGTCTGCATAATAGAATTCTATATCTTCTTTGTTTTCATTCAAAATCATTCTTTAGGGTCAAAATTCTCACTCAGACAAGAATTAGTTAGATCAAAATCGAAGCTTTGTGGTCACTAGTATATTATTTTTTTATAGTTTATAGGTCGTAGATGAATATCAGTTGACTTTGAAGAATTTCTTGTGTAAAGGTTAGATTTAATTGTATTGTTTTGATATCTTTATTATCTTGTTATTTTATTTTAATTTACAGATGATAGATGAATATGAGTCGACTTTGAAATTTTTTTTTAGGTAAAAGTTAGGTTTAATTGTATTATCGTCATATATCTATTATGTTGTTATTTTGTGGTAGTTTACAGTTCATATGTAATACCCCGAAAAAATTTTTCGTTGAAATTTTGTGCGTACATGTGTCGGGATCCTATCTTCGAGAATGATTTATAATTTTTCTGTGAGTCATTTCTTGGATTTCAACCCACCATTTTGTAGAGCATCGAATAAGCTTTCCAACGATATGTGGATCACCCAAAACAGACACTCGAGCGATGAGTTACGACCATTCCGATCAAACTACGATCATTCCGATCGAACTATGAACAGTAAAATGTGCAGGAAAAAAAATATTGCAACCAGGCGATTTTTTTGGTCAACTTCAAACGATCATAACTCCTTGTACATAATGAACTGTGTGAGCTGCTATACATTAACGGAAATCCCTAAGAGTCTTCTTTCCAATGAAATTGGTTTCATCCAATTTGGACATCGAAGTAAAAAGTTATGGCCAATTTACTTCAGCCTATCGGATAGATCACCGAAGGGCAGATTTGACATTAATTGATTTTTAAAGGTATTTTGGTCATTTCCTATTATGGTAACCCTCTATATATACCCCCTTTGAGCTGAGAATTGTCATTCATTTTCTCTCATTTCTCTTATATCTCTCTCTCAAAATATATGCATATATATACATATATATAGAGAGAGAGAGAAGAAGAGGAGTTAGGGTTAGGGTTTCAATTGGGGAAAAATCGATTCAAGGCTTCGCTTCGCGAATTGCTTCTGTCAATCTCTTTGGCTACAAAATCTAAGGTATGCAAGTGTTTATCTATGGGCTCCTTTCGTCCATAGAGCCCATAAATCCTTTTTCAAAGGCTCAAGATATATGTGTACATATATATATGATTATACTTTCTAACTTTTCATTGTGTATGTGTGTAGTATTCACATGATGGTTGGGATATATGTGTGGGATGATTATGTGTGTTGGTTGAAGTATATGTTTGTAGTATTTGTGTGATGGTTGGTGATTATGTTGTTGAAGTTGATGATATCCAAGAAGGGATCTTTGTATGTTTGTGGAAACTATGGTGGTGTGTGATGTATAAATATATGAAATGGGTGATTGAATACTTGTAATCTCGATGAATCCACCTATGCCTAAGAAGTGCATGTAAGGTGTTTGTGAAAATACCTAAGAGACTAGAGATTTTGTTTTTATAACATAATAGGTCCAAAATTAATTGATTGTGAATATATGATGATTTAAATTGTTAAGCCTTGATTTATACTATTATTCCATTATTTCCTTGTTATGACTTGATAATTGTTATTGGGAATTATATATCCCTACTATTGATTGATATGTCAAATATTTTCTAAATGTGAGTTGGATTGTGAATTGAGAAATGTGAATGTTGAAGTTGAAGGATGATGGTGTTGTGGTGCATGAAATTGAGCATTAAACCTATGCCCTAAATGGTGCATGTAAGATAATTGCTAAAATGTCTATGTGAAGAAGAATTAAGTATTTGACATGTTTGTTATCCAAATTATGATTTCATGCCATATCCATATGCTTATGTCTACCATATGTTTGACAAAATATTTAAGAGAATAGGAAACTATGAATTATGGTTCATTAGGTCTTAAAAGATAAATTCATACTTTGTTCCAATGGATAGTTAATTTCCTTGAATTTGTGGTGCGTTGTGGTTGTATGATGGAATGCCATGATGAATTATTGAGGTAACTATGATGTTTGTGCGTAGTATTTGCTGTGGACCCAAAGCATGCTCCCCATGTGTTCGATTGGATGCTTATATGAAGAAATGAGGCTGTTTGATTTGCTAAGTGTGAAGTCCTCAATTATGTGTTGTGTATGATGGCCTATGGGCATGTTGCGTATGAGTTGTCTATTTTATGTTACTTTATGCTATTGTGTGCTGGGGGTACATATGCTCGAAATAGTCTGCTGGTCTAGAGCCGAGTCAGTTTCACGGTAATCTCAATCGAGCGATGAACAATGAACTCCCAATTAGTTTTAAAATTTGGGAAAAACTCAGTAATCTCGAAAATTATTCTTTATCGAATACTCGGGCCATGAAGCTCTGAAATCTTACATATCAATTCACTTTGTTATGGGCCTCTGTACATTTTGTGAGATAGTAAGTTTATCTTAAAAGTAAGTGGCATTTAGAAATACTCCGTCAGAGAACGGAATCAAGCGAACTCTGTCATATTGATAAAGTATCATAATGTAAGAACAGATTCAGTTTAGTTGAGTACAATTAAGCACCGGTTAAGTGTATTTCAGTTGGGAGTAGGATTAGCACTGAGCGAGCTAAGGATGGGAACATTCCTGCGAGTAGAGGGTTTGATTCCTGGTAGCAATCCTTATGCTCCAGAACTACGTCGCCAGCGTAGGTTGAGACATCTATCCTACGAGTAGAGGGTTAGATGAGGTGGTTGTCCTACGAGTAGAGGGTCCCACCGTTCTCGTTTGAGGTCCTGATAGTAGATTGTCCTATGTAGTTGTCTTTACTAGTGGCGCGGTATTGACACCCTTCCAGCTGGGGTACAGGTTGGATCCCACTTGTGGTAAGTGGGGCATGTCGGTTAAATGATCACTCCCACAGTTTCAGTAACAGTCTCAGAAAAGAACTCAGTTAATGTGCAGAAGTTGAGGCTGTCAGATACAGGCCTCCTAGTATTGCTATCATTATTATTGAGTAGAGAGACTTCCTGCGAGATAAGGGTTGCTCTCGAACTTATTTACCCATTATCATTATCATTGAGTATAGAGACTTTCTGCTAGATGAGGGTTGATCTCAGATTCAGTTGTTCAGTGTTCCAGAGTTGGTGAATTTGAATATCAAATATCAGTAATATCAGTTATCCGATTTCTTAGTATCTTATTGTCAGTATTATTATTTTCGGGTGTCAGTGTTCAAAA
>NW_025853071.1:0-45505 GCF_002878395.1 Capsicum annuum | reverse complement strand
TTAAAATGATAGCCTAATAAGGATACACTAAATTATTATTTTACCCCATTTATATTATATATATAAATATTTATATTACTTATTTGTATTATATATATTATATTAATATATATTACTTATTCACAATTCACAAAGTATTAAGTTAATACTTTAAAATGGAATTGCAAAACTTTGACAATCACTATTGACTATTCAGTATTCACAAATCACAACACAATCTCTTTTCTAACCCGACGAGTTGAGACGATGAGGATCGAGCAACCGACAACCCATGCTGTCAATAATATTTTTATCTTTTTGATTCTTTGTTAATATACTTTACTTTAAATTACGGGTTTAAATAAAAGTAGGGCAACAAAGGCATAACGCACGGGTATTGAAAATCTTGAAGCATTCAGTAGCATCCAACAACTAGGATTCAATTTTTTTCCGAACTAACATTCAATTCAAGTTTGAAGATTCTTGTAAACTAAAACACATTGTGTAGGATTTTGGCAGCAACTAAGATTCTTTTCTTTTTTATGTTAGTTGTTAATATTTCTATTTTATGAGTATTTTCTTATTGGTTAAATCGAAAATCAAATCATTAAGAACCAAAAATCGATAAATCAAGACTAATAAAAAATATCCTATTGGTTGGTTATTGGTGTTGCATATTTAAAAATCAAAAATTGATAAACCAAATCTATAACACATAAAACCGAACTGAATTGACTGATGCACACCTCTAACTGACAGGTCGGACAAGTACAAATTATAACACATAAAACCAAACTAAATCGACCGATGCACACCTCTAACTGACAGGTCGGGCAACTACCACTAAAGCAGACTATTGATTGCTTAAGTGGTCATTGTTTTAGCAGTAGGTGGACCTCTTAAGCAATCTCACGCGTGGGGCTGGACCGCTTAAGCGGTCAGTCAACCCTTAATTTAAGCGGTCATAGCTAGGTTGTTTAAAAAAACCCTTTTCACGATTTTCTTTCATTTTGGAGACTTTAAGGTTCGAATTGAGAGATTTTTTAGTTGTTTCTTCTAATTTCAAGCTTAGGTAAGCTGTAAATCACTATTTCAATTTTTTTTTTTTAGGTATATCATTTAAAATCCCTTTTAAATCTTGATTCCAATTCAGAATTTGGGATTTTTGGATCGAAAGACCTAAATGGTATTTCCTTGATTACGCCTCATTTTTAACCCGTTTTCACATGGTTCTTCTCTTATGGCTTCCCTTAATCATGAATAAGGCTTTTCAAAACAAAAATTATGATTTTATCCTTTCATTTTGAAAATCCATTTCGGGGGTCCATTTTGACTCTGGCTTGAAAGTGGGAAATATGGATATTGTTGACATTTTTTTAATGCATAGATTCTATATTTGTATGTTTTAGTTGATGTAGAGGCTGTTCAAAAGGAGAAAGCTCCATTTTGAAGGGTTTTAGGCTTGGATTTCAATGTCACGAGGTAGGTTATGGTTTATTGTTCTTCAAACTGGGTTGGGTAGTTAATGTGCATAGAAAAACATTCTATGAGTATGGGTAATAAATTATGAAAATCATATTATTGCTATTGTGTACCCCGTGAGGGGGATTTATCTGATATTATTGATCTCGTATATGTATTGGTTGCTCTATTCATGATAGAAATATCCAAGTTGGGGTAAATATGGTATTATTGATGCCTTACATACATGTCTATTCTTATGTTCCATTGCTTATTCTAAATCATAGATGGTTGACATATTGTATAGATTCTGAGCACACATGTACATATATATATTGGATGGATTTGAGATCCTTATACTGGTTTAGTTGTGAGCAATACTCCCTCATATCATACATGCATCTATGAAAAAATGGTACTATCGAGGAAACACCATTTTTGACAGAAATAAGACACTTTTATAAAACCTTCTGTGAAAGTCCATGAGTCGGAGAGGAGACGTGGATTTTGAGATTGAAATTTAGAATTAAGAAATTATATGTGTTGTGAATTCCTCATGGGTCTTACCAAGAAATGCTAAGGCTCAGTAGGTGTATACAAAGGTTATACGATAACCTCAATCATACCATATTATCATCTTTATTGTTTTTCATACATTATGCATCTTCAGTGTTGTATTTCTGTGCATTATTTGTTTCATATATATAATCTACTCCTTTTCATACATGTTTTATTTTTTGATATGTTATATTTAGAACTGTTAGAGGATATGGTATGAACTACCATTTAGGACATTTTCTTATTACAGATAACGTGCTCATAATATGTATTGAGTACGGGTGGACCGTACTCACCCCTATTGTGTTCTTTTGTTATAAATCCAAGTACGAGTGTGTTGTCTGATAACTGAGATCGTGTGGTTGGTTATTGACATTTTTGAGGTAGTGACAACTCTATGCCTTCAGAGCTGACCTCAGGCATCCTCCTATCCAGTTGATGTCTTTATGTTGAATTCAGAGACAGACTCGTAGTTTTTTGGATTCAGTTGTATTTCCAATCCTGAGTTGTATTTAGATTATTCTTACACTGTGACACCAGGTTTTGGATGGTTTATAGTATCTTTATTGTTCAGACTTTGGCTATATTTGTACATGTATGGTCTGACTTTGCTCTAGAAGTCTCACCTGGTCAATTATGGTATTGTCTTCTTCTTACTTATTAGTTTGGGTGATTGGCTTACTGTCATGACCTAAGACTACCCCCTAGTCGTAACATAGTTCTTAGAACCACAAGTGATCCCAAGCAACTCATGTACTGATATAATTCTTGAGCAACTGATTATAATAAGCACAAAATCTAAATTTACTCAACAGACACATAATCATGAGGTAAGCTATTTCAATATATTTTTGTTCAAAGTTTTTAGTAGTATTATCTGAAATAAAGAGGAACTTAAACTATGTACAATGACTCTAACTGACCATCTATGAAGCCTCTAGTAATATTGACTATAGGTAGTCGGGACATGACCACCAACTATCCTTAATTAATACACACAAATAAAAAAATATAAGTACAAGAACTATAACTAACTTGAGTCCTCGAAATATGAGAACTCATCCACTGCTGGTTGAATGTTATGATCTACTTGGCTAGAATTCTGTAGTAAGCACATGAATCTATATCACATAAAAAATGTAGGCAGAAAAGGTATGCTATCAGTATTTTGGAATATAATAAGTATGTGAGATATGTATTCATCATGAAAATACTTTAAACATGCTTTAAGACTGAGGACATAAGCCATTTAATGAAATATGCATTTAAAACATGTCTGTACGTAAAGCTGTAAGGTATAGTGAAATTTCTAAACTATGAGCTAAAACATTTCTATAAACTGGGAAGCGGTAGAAACATGACTATTATATTTAATCACAAGATAATGCTAAATATGATATAAAACTATACTAAGGGTCATTTATGAATACTGAGTCTGAAAATGTGAGATATGAACTGATACAATGATCTAGTATAAACATGTACTAAATGAAAATTGAATAACTAAGTACAAGGTCATGCATCGTATAAAAACTGAACATAATTTGAAGCTGAAACATAAACTGAGGACCGTGGAAACAAACTATAACCAACATGCCCTAATTTGAGCAAAACCAGGGTCTAACCTATAACCCCAATTGGAAGGGTGCTAGTACCTTGCCAAGGGTACCAATACTAGCTAGCGTGGATCCACTAAGCTAATGTCATAAAGGACTAGGGTGTTAGTCCTCAACTGACGGGTAACCCCTAATAACCTACGGTGGCAACGTAGTTTTGGAACTTAAGGACTTCTTCTAAATCTCTCAATCCACAACTGGTGAGTGAGCCTTCATCCCTACGTTCACTCAGTGCTAAGTACCATTCTCAACTAAATGACACTAAAAATTGTATAGCTCATCATAATTACATTCTGAAAATATCTATAATGGATAATCTGAAGTGTTCAAGACATGTAAACTATATATGCATGAATCCCTAGGTATTGGTGTTCATAATCCACCAGTTCTATTCATGATAATATTAACTGACATTAAGAGAAATTCACAATTTAAGCCCAAAAACTCAACAACTTTATATAATAAGGAAATTCATGATTTTAGACATGGGAAGATGTTATTCTTGTGGGAAAACATGTATTTATGGTTTAATTACAAAATAAACTGAAGAAATTAGGGAAAACTCATATAGCTTGATCGCATGCTTGAAATCTTAACTAATATCATGCAAAACATGCTTGAATTTGAGAATAGTTTGAATGATATGATATGGGCCTAAGAAATCATGAATAATCATTTAAACATGCTTATGAGTGATAAATATATCATAGGAAATTGAATTTAAGCTTGAAGTAATAATTTAAGTAAAGCCCTGGTTTATGAAGACCATAAATTTTATGAATAAATAATAATTTGGGCATAAGGATGAAATGAGATCCTCATTGAATACCCACATACCTGATTACTTTTGATTCTTGAATTAAAATTTTGAGGATTTAAACTTGGAGATGAAAAGCCCTAACTTCTTACTTTGGAGAAGAGAAAATTGCATGTTTCTTGAGTAATTTGTGTGTTATATTGAGAATGAGGATTTGGAATTATTTTGGCTTTATATTCAGCCTTAGAATAGCTTAAACGGTGTAGTTTGGGGATTAAAAGAGTGGAAAAGGCCAAAAAAAAACCTCAAAAACTGTCTGGAGAACTCATGAGCAATCCCGATGACTTAAGTCATGACTTTTGAGGTCTGACCATGAGTCGTGACTTGAGTCATGGTCAAAAACCTAAATTTGACCTCTACTTTCCAGATCACAACTCCCTCCTAACGACCCGTGATGTCTGATCACAAGTCATTATCTGGGTAGTGGTCACTAGCAGCTCTGACAATGCTTCAGTTATTTAGCCATAACTTTTTATGTCAATATCGGATTAAGGCAAAATTGGCGGTGTTCGAAATATAATTCAATTATCTATCTGATGGTGGGTATTGAACTCAAAAAATATTAGTAGACCAAAAGTTATGCTTATTTGAAGCTGGATATAGTTATATTCTTTATAAAAATTGCTAAGAGATGTTTTGACTTATCTATAAACTAAGAGTTATTTGAGGCCTTAATATATGTCTAAATCACTAATAAAACTAACAAAACATGATTTTTGATTTTGTATGAACTTAAAGCATGATTTAAATATTGGATGGGAATTTTGGGGTGTTACACTTACTTATCAAGGCTTAGTCACGATAACTGTCATTATGACCTTAGCTTTTGAGTCATGACAAATTGGTACCAGATTGGTCAGGTTTATTGGTCTCATCAATGTAAGAATAGGGTATCTAGTAGAGTCTTGCAGATTGATACATAGACGTCCATATCTATCTTAAGAGACTATAAGATATCTTTAGGAAACTTTCTTATTTTGTTTCTTATTATGTGGATTTTCCATATCCTATATTCTAAATTATGTTTTACTATTTTTTGTGCAGATGGTGAGGACTAGATACCATGAGGCTAGGGATACTGAGTTAGCATCTGAGCATAAATCCAACCTAGGGGATGAGTTATGAGTCATCAATGGGCTCAATGTATAGGGTGGACACGAGGATCTACCCCTTTTAGAGGTAGTACTAGAGAGATCTCCCCTGAGCTCAAGGTTAAGCATGATAGAGATAGAGGACCTACTCAGGTTCCACAGATTACTGCTACCCCAGTTTTTAAGAGTTTATTAGTTCATTTTTGGACTCTTTTGGTGGGTGTTCTTTTAAGTATATCTGGTATTCCTGTAGCTTAGAGAATTATACCTGTATTTATACTAGAGTCTGGTTATGGTGTTCCTTCAACTTTGAGTGTTGTACCTTTATATGTGCCAGAGATTGTCTATGGTGCTCCGTTGGTTCTAAGTATGGTTCATCCATTTGTACCAGCATCTTCTTATGGTATTCCATAGACTCCGAGTGTTGTTCATCCTTTTGTACCAGTATTCAGGTATGGTATTTTGAGTTTAAGAGTTTAGCCTTCATCTATGTTACCCCCCAGGTGGAATCACAGTCGACCAAATTCACTACGTCTTTTATTGCTATGGGTATAGTTATGTCTTCTAAGGCTCAAAAGAGGTTTAAGAGATTTACTCACTTGGGTATACCTAAGTTCAGTAGTGTTATTGGCGAGGATGCCTATGAGTTCTTGATTGGCTATCGAGATAAATTGCATAACCTTGAATAGCTCAAGTTGCATAAAGTTGATTACACTACCTACTAGTTGAGAGATGTAGTTAGGAATTAAAGGAGGTCACTTGTTAGCGCATACCCCTTGGTTTGCCAGAGATGGCCTGGGATCAGTTTGTTGGGGCCTTTTTGGACAAATTTATGAGCTACAATTTGAGGTATCAGAAGAGAGATGCGTTTGATCACTTTTTGAGTATAAGGCACATTTTTCTGCCTTGTCTAGATATCTATTGCCATTATTTCCACTGATTCTAAAAAGATTCAAAAGTTCATAAAGGGTATAGATGTTTTATGTTAGTTGGCTACCGCCCAGGTGGTAGTGACAAGGACATCATTTCATAGGATGGTGGATCATGCAAAGATGATTAAGTATATCCTTCAAGCTTCTTAGAAGGTGCTAAGAGAGTGCGTTATTAGGGCGAGCTTAATGGACACGCCCCCCAAGGCAAAGATTTGAGAGGTTCTCATAGTTACTAAGGTAGACCAGTGCAAATATTTTTGCAGGATTCAGTAGTAGGTCTTTAGGCCCAGCGACTACGGATAGTTGGGTGTCGTCCCAGGGTGGTCATTCTAGCTCAGACGCACCTCCTCAAATTGAGTCTGTCTGTAGATGTTTCTATGTGTGTAATGAGTTTGGATATATGTCCAAGGATTACCCTCGTCATAATTTTTAGTCTTCTCCTATTTCAACAGTGAGAGGAGATTCTCTGGGTGGTAGAGGTACTATTAGAGATGCACGAGGCAAAGTAATAACACCTGTGGTGGTGGTTATGGGGTTTCTCAGTCTGGTAACATACGTTATCTATGCTATGCTACACCCGCCAGGCCTGAGGCAGAAGTTTCTAACATTGTTATTACAGGTATCATCTCAGTTTACTTAAAACTGTGTTTGTGTTACTTTATCTGAAGTCAATTTTCTCCTATATGTATGCATATTTTACTTATGGTTTTGATACTACTTATGAATCTTTTGACAAACCTATTCATGTATCTACCCCCTCGAAGACTCTTTAGTATAGAATCGGGTGCACTGATCCTGTATTGTGACCTTTGTTGCGCATGATACTTGGGTAGATCTGATTATCCTAACTATGATAGATCTTGATATCATCTTGGGTATAGATTGGTTAGCTCCCTATCATGCTATTTTAGACTGTCATGCTAAGATAGTGACTTTAGTTTCATCGGGTGTGCCAAGGATAGCTTGGAAGGGTATGCTTTATTTGGGTCCAAAGAGAGTTATATCCTTTCCACGTTCTCATTGCTCAATAGAGAGGGTATATTTTTCTTATTTGGCACATATTCATTATACTAGTGTTGTTTCACTACTTTTTTGGATTCTATCTATATTGTCTGTGACTTCATGAATGTTTTTCCTACAAATATGTTCGGTATGCCTCAAAATCATGATATTGATTTTGTTATTAATTTAAAATTGGGCGCCAATCACATTTTTATTCCTCCTTATAGGATGCCTAATGAAGTTGAAATAATTGAAGGATTAGTTAAAGGAATTATTGAATAAGGGATATATCGAACCTAGTGTATCACCTTGGGTGCGCCTGTTTTGTTTGTGAATAAAAAAGATGGGTCTACGCGCATGTGTATTAATTATTAATAGTTAAATGAGGTGCCAGTAAATAATCAGTATCCTCTTCCTCATATTGATGATTTATTTGATCAGTTTTAGGGTGTTTCATTGTTTTCAAAGATTAATTTGAGGTTTGGATATCACTAATTAAGGATTAGAGCTTCGGATATTTTGAAAATAAATTTTTGAACCTGGTATGATCATTATGAGTTCTTGGTCATGTCCATCGGGTTTATCAATGCGCAGTCGCATTCATGGAGTTGATGGACTAGGCATTTTGATTATATCTTAACTCTTTGGTCATTGTGTTTATAGATGATATCTTGGTTTACTCCTAGAGTAAGGTTGACCATGAAGAGTATTTATGGATTGTACTTCGGAGATTGAGAGTTACGAAGTTGTATGCTAAGTTCTCCAAGAGTGAGTTTTGGCTGGAGTCTGTCTCTTTCTTGGGTCATGTTGTGACCAAGTTGATCCAACCAAAATTGTGGTGGTTCATAATTGGGCTAGGATAACTTCTCCTATCGAGATTTGTTGTTTTATTGATTTAGTAGGCTACTATCGATTCTTTATCGAGGTTTTTTCATCCATTGCGGATCTGTTAACAAAGTTGACTTAGAAGAAGATTTTGTTTTAGTGGTCCGATGCTTGTCAGGCAATCTTTCAAAATCTCAAGGATTTATTGAACTTAGCTATTATCTTGACTTAGTCTAAGGAAGGCGTGGTCTTTACATATTCTTTGATGTTTTTAGTGTTGGGCTAGGTGTTGTGTTAATGTAGGAAGGCAAGATGGTTGCTTATGCTTCTCGTCAGCTGAAGCCTCATGAGAACAATTACCATACCTATAACCCTCAACTATAAACACCCTTTAGAACGTTTATAGTAGATTAAAAGAAAGAACATACTCATATAAAAGTATTTGGAGTTGTGCGCAATTGTTTTTCCTTTGAAGTCGTAGAGGCACTATTTGTATTAAGTCCATTGTGAGATCTTCTTTGATCACCATATACTTCAGTATTTCTTAAGCCAATGGGATCTTACTATGAGGCAGCGTTGTTGGCTTAATTTTCTTAAGGATTATGATCTTACTATTCTTTATCATTTGGGCAAGGCTAAAGTGATTGTGGATGGCTTAATATGGAAGTTGACTAGTATAGGTAGCTTGGTGCATCTTCTGACCCAGGAGAGGCATTTGGCCTTGGAGGTTTAGTCTTTTGTTAACCAGATGGTTAGTCTTGATATTTTGACACCTTGGTGTACATTTGCATTTGTAGAGGCTAGATCTTCCTTGATGGAGCAGATTCAATCTCACCAAATTGATGATATTGGTTTGAGAGTGATTCAAAATAAAGTGTTGAATGGAGAGGCTCAAAAAGCCTCAGTTGAATCTGATGGTGCTTTGAGGATTGGAGGCCAAGTTTTTGTGCCGAGAGTGGGTGATTGAGTGAGTTGATCTTGGAGAATGTCCATTGTTCTAGGTACTCCATTCAGCCAAAAGTGACCAAGATGTATCGCGATTTGACACATATATGTGGGGTGGTATGAGGAAGGATATAGTGGATTTTGTAGCTCGTTGTATATGTTGTCAGTAGGTAAAGGCCGAGCATTTGAGGCCTAGTAATTTGCTTCGGAAGTTACCCATTCCCTAGTGGAAGTGGGAATAGATCACTATGAATTTCATAATAGGGTTGCCTTATACTTCTCATGGTTCTGACAATGTTTGGGTCATCATGAATTGATTGACCAAATCTGCTCTTTTCATCCCTATTCAGGTTTTCTTCAGTGCTGAGAGGTTAGACTGTGTCTATGTTAGTGAGATAGTTTATCTCCATGGTGTACCAGTGTGTATTATCTCAGATAGAGGTTCAGTTTTTACTTCTCACTTTTGTAAACCATTCAGGAGGAGTTGGGTACCAAAATTGATCTTAGCACACCTTTTTACTCCCAGACTAATGACCAGTCGGAGTGACTATTAAGGTTTTGGAAGATATACTCCGCGCTTGTGTTATGGACTTTGAAGGTCTGTGCGAGCAATATTTATCCTTGGCGGAGTTTGCGTATAATATTAGCTACCATCTAGTATTAAGATGGAACCTTTTGAGGCTTTATATAGCGGGCATTGTCTCTCTCTAGTTGGTTGGTTTGAGATTTTTGAGATCAAACCTTGAGGTACAGACTTGCTTTGCGAGTCTCTAGATAGAGTTCGGGTCATTCATGATAGACTTCGAGTGGCTCAGAGTAGGTAGAAATGTTATGCGAATTATAGACTTCGTGCCTTGAGATTTAGTGGTTGTGATTGAGTCTTCCTTCGTATGTTGCCCACGAAAGGCATGATGAGATTTGGGAAGATGGGCAAGCTTACCCCTAGGTATATCGAGCCATTTGAGATTCTTTGGACTAATATGGATATAGCATACGAGTTAGCATTGCCCCTAGATTTTTCAGTCGTTCATCTAGTTTTCATGTATCCATACTAAGACACTATATTTTGGATGAGTGTCATGTCATTCATTGGGACACAGTACATTTAGATGAGAGGTTGTCCTTTGTTTAGGAGCCCATTTTCATTTTAGCTTGGGATGTTAAGCAATTGTGTTCTAGAGATATTCCAGTGTTAAGGTCCAGTGGAGATACCTTTTTGTAAAAAAAGATACTTAGGAGGTCTATTCCGACATGCCTAGTAGTTATCCTCAACTTTTCACTGATTCAGGTATTTTTCTCTCCTTTAGTTTAAGGACAAACTAGATTCTTAATGGTAGATATTGTAAAGGACTTAATTCTGTGAATTTATCCCTTTTATGTTTTTGACTATTTTAATCCTCTCCATGGTTGTTATGTGTTATTTCTGAGGTATGGAAAGGGATGGCACTACTCTCAATGCAAATCAGAATAATTTGTGCAAGTTAGTGGTTTTTAGAGGTTAAAATGGGCTAATATTGACTTCGGTCAATATTAGTTGTTCTATGCATCGGATGAAAAAATAGACAGCACTAGCAGATTCGAAACATTGATTTTGGATTGGTAGCGTAGTTAGTTCAATTTTATGGATTTTGAATCTCATTTCGACCCTTGGTTAAGGAATTAGTTAAATTGGGTTCCAAGGATCAATTTGCTGAAAACAATCTCTTTTAAAAAGTTTGATGTCTTCATTGAGTCTGAAATGTTGAATTTAGTCTAGTAGTATATTTTGTTTGCTTTTATGGGATTCTAAAAGAATCCTGAGGTATGGATTAACAACTTTACAACTCAGAAAAGTTGTTGATCCAATTGAATCTCGTGCAACACTTAAGCGGCAAAAGGGTCGTATAAGCAGTAGCCGCTTAAGTGGCTATACACCGTTTTAGCAATCACTGGTAGTTGAGAAACTACCAAAGCAAACTATTGACCGCTTAAGCAGTTGTCACTTTAGCAATAGGTGGACCATTTGGTCAATCTCGTGCATAGGGCTGAAGTGGTCAGCCCTATGCTTAAGCGATGACCGCTTAAATGGTCATAGCTGGGTTGTTTAAAAATTTCTTTTTCGCGATTTTCTTCCAACTTTGTGACTTAAGCTTCGGGTTGAGGAATTTTTGAGAAATTTCTTCCATTTTCAAGATTGGGTAAGCTCTAAATCACTATTTCAATTATTGTATATTGAGTATATCATTTAAAACCCCTTTTAAATCTCGATTCCAATTTGAAATTTGGGGATTATTGGCTTGGAAGTCCTAAATAGTATTTCTTCGATTTAAGCCTCGATTTAAAACCCTGTTCACTTGGTTTCTCCTATGGATTCCCGTAATCATGGGTAAGGCCTTTCAAAACAAAAATTTTGATTTTACCCTTTCGTTTCAAAAACCCGTTTCGGAGGTTCATTTTGACCCTGACTTGAAACTGGGGAATATAGGTATCTCTAGCTTTCTTTTAATGGTTAGGTCTATATTTGTATGTTTTAGTTAATTTTGAGGCTATTTAAAAGGGAAAAGATCGTGTTAAAGGACTTAAGGCTTGGATATCAATGTCATGAGGTAGATTATGGCTTAAGTTTCTTTAGACTGGGCTGGATCAGTGTTCAGGGAAGCGTGATACGGAAAAAAGTGACAAGGCTTCGCATCATGCATTATGCAATGTGTGATGCGATGCAACCGCATCACTAAAGTAAAGTGCAATTTAATTATAAAAATATATAATAGAGCATTCAAATAGTAAGTTATAATTGAAATGACAACAACAACTATATTAACAATAATAAAGACAATATATATAAGCAAATGTTTAAATTAAACACCAAGATTACTGAAACACCAACAAAATAGTTCAATAAGGCAAAAGAAACCAAAAAAAGAAAAGAAAAATCAAATCTAATTAAAATTGTTTTAATCTAAAGCTCTTCTAGTTCATTAAGATTGTCTAAATATTCTATTCCTTGAGTATCAACATAATGCTCATCGTCTTCAACTTCCTCATCTTTTGTTGAAGTTGCAACTTCTTTTCCCTTATCGTATAAGCTTGAAGTACTAGCCTTTAAACCATAACGACACTCATCAACTCCACTTACCTCGGCAACAACACCCCAAGTGAACTCAGTATCTCTATCAAAAACTGATTCATCTCTAGCATTCTCAATTCTAATTAGCCATTCATTGGCATCATCAATGTTTTCCAAGCTAATTGGATAAAATTCATTGCGAACATTGTAACGACGCCTCAAAGTTCTGTTGTACTTTATGAACACCAAGTCACTAAGGCGCTTTAGAGTTAGTTTATTCCTCTTTTTGGTATGGATCGGCAAATAAATATTGACAAGTAGAAAGTCAAGACATTTGAGATATAATATACTTATCTCAATATACTAAAGTTTTTCTTTAACTCTTACGTGTTCGAACACGCTCCAATTTCTTTCACACCTAGATGCGCTACAAGTTAGACCCAAAACCCTAATGGCGAACTTTTATAACTCTAGAGTTTCTGATCCATAAAGCCTCCACCATTCAACTATTAAAGTAACGTAATTATTCAAAATCAGCAACTATAAAAAAACTTAAAGTATTAATTTAATAGAATCATAAGAGTCATTCACCTGGTGACTTCTTGTCTCTTTGTCTTATGACGGTTGCTATACCAAAAAGTCCCTCAGCATTTTGATAAGAACTAATTTGATTGATTATTTTATCTTGTATATCTTCATCAACAATCATCTTTGCAATGCAAGTATGGAATCCCATCATCAAACTCTTATTCTATAAATCATCCTCACGATTATAATAGAATGATAGGTTCAAGATATTGCCAGTTGCATGCCGCAGTTTGTGGAGTTGATTACTCCATCTTTTATCAATAATCTCAAAAACCTTTGCATATTTATGCTCCTTACTAAAAAAAAACTTTTAATAGCCCCCTTAGCCTTACTCATCGCTTTATAAATGTAACCTATTGATGGTTTTGCCTCACCATCCACCAAACGAAGAACTGTAACCAAGGGACCACATACTTTAAGAGAATAAACAATATTATTCCAAAAGTGAAACAAAAGCGTTATCTGTGCAACTTCTTTTTCTAACACTTCTTTTGCAAATTTACTTTTATTCCATTCTTCTTAAATGAACGTAGTTCCCAAATTTGACTTTTGGTTCAATATCCTTTGTAAAGTCAAGAAAGTAGTAGCAAATCTAGTTTTGCCAAGTTTCTTTAATTACTGAATCTTCTCATCATATTCAACAGCAAAGGCCTTTGAACAATGTAATAATGTACCTTAATTGTCTTAGTGAAAACAGCTTACAAGGGTCTTTGCTTGAAAATATCCTCGAATATCAAATTCACACAATGGGTTGCACATGGAGTCTAATATACGTGCGGGAATACTCTCATTATCATAGAACCTACCTTAACATTTTTAGCTGCATTATCTGTAACCACTTGAACAACACTCTCTGATCCAATATTGAACAACACTCTCTGATCCAATATTCTCTAGGTACTCTTAAAGAAAGAGAACATTTTGATGGAATCAGTGGATGATTCGCTGGTATCAATTGATTTAAGAAATAAGACTCCTCTCGGAGAATTTACCAACATATTTATGATTATTTTTTATATTCTTTCTATCCATTTATCCATCATAATGGAACATCCGAACTTGTTACATTCCACCCGATGCTCCTCCATAATTTTTTTGTCTCTTTTACTTCTTTATTTAGATAAATGAAACTAACCTAATGCTTAGTGGGTGGATTAATCCCCGAACTATATTGGACTATGGCTCGATCATGTCTGCAAAAGTATCATAATTGACATAATTTAAGGGCAGCTATGCATCATACAACCACCGTGAAAAGGGCGTAACAACACGATCTCTCAAAATTCCCTTGGCCATAGCCTACAAATTCTTACCACTTTTTCCTGAATTATTTCTTGGATTCAACAGAAAGTAAGTATCTATTAGACCTTTCATACTGGTAGATCCATAACTTAAAGAGACTGATGCATTTTGTGATTATTTTTGTGATTTTGAAAGAAGTGACAAATCAATAGTTTCTCCTTCCTCTATTTCATCATCATCGAGATTTCTATTCTCACGGCATCCAGACACTTCTTACATCGTTTCACATCACTACAATTATTAATAAGATGTTGTTTATCACGAAACTCCATCATTAAACATCAAGCCACAAAAAACACACGTAAATTTTTTCCTATTGGTCTCACTTTCCCTTTTACCATTTTTTCAAGTTGGATCAGACATTTAGAATTACTATAGAAATATACAAGAAACAAATTAAACAAAAGTCACAATAAAAATAAAACAATAGAAACAACAGTAAAAAAATAGAGGGAAAAATTGAGCATCAACAAAAAAAAATAGAGGAAAAGAAACAACAACAGAAAACAGACGAAAAAATTGAGTATCAGTGAAAAAAGACAGAGCATGACAGGGTAAAGAAAAGAAAGAAGAGCAGAAGTAAAAAAGAGAAAAAAATAAAAACAAAGCAGCAAAAGTGCAAAACAAAGAAGGAAAAGAAGGAAGAAAAAGAAGAAGAAATGTTACCTTAAAGAAGAAGAAGCAATAAAGGCAGTAATAAAGAGCATGAACAAAGTAGTCATAGTTGCTGCTTCAGTGAAGAAGAAGAAGCATCGCAGCTTTGATCGTAAAAATCGTATTCCACTCTAAAAACCCCTAAAATATCATACCAGCAGTCGCATATTTTTTTGGTACCCAAAAACATTACCCAACTCTATTTTTAATTTAAAAAAGACCCCCTCCAAAAAAAACAAGATGCAAGTGCATCAGGTCGCATAGCGCATCAAGTCACATCATAAAATAGATGGGTATACGCCCGATTCACCCAGATCAAATCGTATCATTGCCTCAACGCGACATAGCATTGCATCGCATCGGCGCATTATGCATTGATGCTAGCGCATCTGAGAACACTGGGCTGGATAGTTAATGTGTATATAAAAACATACTATGGGTATGGATAATCAAACATGGAAATCATATTATTGTTATTCTCTGTCCGTGTGGGGGATTTATCTGCTATTTATTGATCTTGTATATGCATTGGTTGCTCTACCTAAGTTGGGGTAAATATGGTATCATTGATGTCTTATATGCATATATGTTCCAATGGTACATTGATTATGCTAAATCATGAATGGTTGACATTTTGAGTAGATTCTGACCTCACGTGTATATATATATATATATATATATATATATATATATATATATATTGGATGGATTAGATATCTTTATACTGGTTTGATTGTGAGCATTACTTTCTCATATCATACAAACATTCATGAGACAATAACACTATTGAGGAAACACTATTTTTGACAAAAATGAGACACTTTTATAAAATCTTCTATCGTAGTTCAGGACACGGAGATGACACATGGATATTGAGATTGGGATTCAGTATGAGAAAATATATGAATTGTGAACCCCCCATGGATCCTACTTAGAAGCGGTAAGGCTCGGTAGGTGTATATGGAGGTTATGTGATAACCTCAATCACGCTACATTATTATCTTCAACATCATTTAATTTCATACATCATACATCATACATCTTCAATGTTGTATTTTTGTACATTATTCATCGCATATATATAATCTACTCCTTTTTGTACCTATTTTATTCGTTTATGTGCTATATTTAGAACTGTTAGTGGAGACGATGTGAGCTATCATTTGCAATATTTTCTAGTTGTAGGTGATGTGCTCATAGTATATATTTATATACCTTATTTTCTACTTAGCTCAATCGACCTATGATATCTACTAAGTACAAGTTGACCGTATACACCCCTACTATTTCTTTTCGATGCAGATCCAGGTACGAGTAAGTCGTGTAGAAGTTGAGATCGTGCGATTGATTTTTAACATTTTTAAAGTAGTGACTGCTCTTGCCTTTAGATCTAAACTCAGACCTCCCCCTATTAAGTTGATATCTTTATTTTGTAGTCAGAAACATACTTATAATTTTTCAATTCAGTTATATTTTCAATTCTGAGTTGTATTTATATTGTTCGTACATTGTAATGCCAGATTTTGGGATGATTTATGATATCTTTATTATTCAAACATTCGTTATATTTGTACATGCACGGCCTGACTTCGCTTCAGGAGTCTCGCCTGGTGAATTATGGTATTGTTTTCTCTTAATTATCAGTTTGGGTGATTGACTTACTTATCAAGGATTAACCGCGATAAGTGTCATCATGACCTTAATTTTTGGATCGTAACAAGGATATATATTTGAAGGACAAAACTGAACCTATCCCTAAAGATAAGAGATAAGTTTTGCCCAAAACTCGATAGAAATAGTGTGTGTTGGTCATTTTTGGGGGTTCAAAATAGAACATTTGTTAGAGTTTGTAAAATATTTTTAAAAAATACCAAATTTAGTACGGATACAAAATTTGGATAAAACTATTTTTTTAGCTAAAAACAAAAAAAAAACTCTATTATGTTATAATTTGAACTTTTTGCTAGTAAAACTCGAGTATATTGTGAGAGAGTTCATAAAACATTTTGGAGATAGATAAAAATGTTGAAGACTCTAGTGAAAATGTTGGGATTCAAAAATTTCCTCCAACCATCATGTGTTAAATTGCTCTTTTGTTACTTTTTTTTTTATTCTCTTTAATAGCTATGCACCCCTATGCTTGTGTACCAATCAAGTTTCAAGTGTGAAAATTCAAAATATTGTTATCAACCTTTATGTTATAGAAGTTGAAACTTCATAATAATATCCTAAAGTTTTAAAGTTATATAAGTTCGAACTCCTGATAATAATGAGGTACATGAAAAAGTATTTGAATTAATAAAAAAAGGTTGAAATTAGAAAAATAATTGAAGCTTCAAGAAAAAGAATGTTTAATTTGACAGACTTAAGAACAAATCTTTTGACCATGTTATTTCCTTTAGTGTTTTAGTTGTTTTCTGTCTTTGGCATACTTGGAAAGGTAGAAATGAGACCTTGTTTAATAATAACCATGCCCCCTTCTTTTGATAATGCTTATGATGAAACTATGGAGTATACTCATCTCAGTAACTCTACCCTTCATCATGTGAATTCCTTTAATCCCATCACCTTAATTAAAATGGAACCGTCTCCGGGAAGAAAATTATAAACTCAACCCTGATGGCTCCTCATTAGGCAATCCAGGAATAGAAGGTATAAGAGGGTTATCAAGAATAGTAAAGGGGACTGGATTATGGGGTTTTACAAAGGTTATCTCGCCTCTAACCAAATAGTACTTCTAGCTCTCCTGGAAGTCTAACATTGGTGAAGGAACACCAACAGTTTCCAATTTAGATCATTGTAGATTCTAAGGAGGTTATACTTATGCTAAACAATAATAACTTACATTATGACCTTATTCTACATGCTTGCAGGCCAATGTTGATAAAGGTAGGGAGACAAGCAGTAGTGCACTACTTTAGGGAACAAAACTCGATTGCAGATGCGCTAGCAAAAGAAGCCGCAAAGAAGGAATTTTTTGGAAGCACAAGAATTTTTGCAGTTCCTCCTATGTATGTCATGAAAGCAATCTGGAAAAACATACTAGGATCTACATATGCTAGGAATGTCAATCTCTACGATGGAACATTCCTCTATGGCTATCGATATGGAGCCTGACTAATTGTTGGGCTTATAATACTTTATACTCTAGTAAGTAATATAATCTTCTGTTAACCAAAAAAGTGTGAATTTTGTTGGTTCATTTTATTAATGTTAAAAATGATTGTTTTTCAACATATGTAATTGGTTTTTGAATTACATGCTCTATAAATTATATTTCTTGATTTTACCTAAAATAAATTAGGCGAAATTTTAATATTCGGGGCATATCTATTTAGAGGGAGGGAGTTCACATGCACTCCCTCCTTAATTTTGTTTCTCTTGTCATTCTACTTGGATTAGCTTGTGTGAACCCAAGCTCAAATAAGTATTTTAGTGCAATGGTGATGAAGTGCACATTTCTCTTTATATTCTATCTCAACTTTCATGTTTATTTATAATTATTTGGCGGAATACATAAGTGACCCTCTTAATTTATTAATTTTTTTCATATTGACACCATAACAAAGTATTGTTTCTATTAAACATTTAACCTCAAATCAGATTGTATCACTTAAACACATTTATAATACCAAATCAACCATATTTAATGCGTGAGGTGCAAATGCGTCTGATGTGGCAATGGAACAAATTAAAAAATAATGACACATCACACCAAAAAATAAAAAAAGAAACAAAAATACTTATCTTTCACTCCCCACCCCATCCACCCACCCCCTCTCTGTCATGTAGGTCCACCTGTTATTTATGTTTGACATAATGCATAAATATGACTCTAAAGTTGACATCAAATTATAACATTGACCTTAAATTTTGACAGTGCACAAGTAGGCCCTTTAACTGTACAAAATCAAAACAAATAAGCACTCCAATCCTACGTGGCAAAATGTGTGTACACACTCAAAACCACGTGCGTCGGAGTTAGAATTGAAAGGTTTTTTTATTCAGCTTTTGTATAGTTAAAGGGTCCACTTGTGCACTGGCAAAGTTAAAGGTCATAGTTATAATATATTTTCTTATTAGGTGGCAGCATCTGAGTGAATTACTAATCCACGTAGGCGCAAGTGAGGTACACACGTGTAAGTTGCAAAATTGGAGTGTTTATTTATTCAGATTTTGTATAGTTAAAAGACCTACTTGTGCACTGTCAAAGTTTAAGTTCAATATAATAATTTGGGGTCAAATTTAGGGTCATAGTTATATATTATGCCTTTATGTTTTTTCCATTAGCTTAGCTCTCCACATTGAAATAATAAAGCTTGGTTAAGCAATTTAAATTAAGAAACTGGGATGGGTGGGTTGGTTTCACGTTTTTGATGTGTTTTCTAATGTAAATTTCGATCGGGGTGAAGAGAATTTTAAAAGGGCATTTTTTATGAGAAAAATGGATGGGTTTATCTACTAGGTGAAAACGGGCGTCGGTGGGTGGGTTCACCTATCATCAACGTGTTTTTATTGACAATTTCGACCTCTTTTGATTAGGGATGGATATGGTATGGTATGATAAGGTATTTGAAATTTCGGTACAGTATTTTGATATTTGATTTTTAAAGATTATATCATTATCATAGCATATTAATTTGGTATGATTTGATATTTCGATATTTTACAGTATGATAATTGGTAATCATAGTTTGTTCAATTTTGATAATATATACATAATAAAGTATCATTACTTCAACTTTTTAAAAGCACGTTTCAATTATATCGTAATTATACATTACACATGTAAAAATATATATCCAAAAAAAGTATAAATAACTCTTTTTGTTAGTTAATGATATAAAAAGGGACATTACATTCAAAATAGAGTACTCAAAGTTTGGATATATACATATATACACACACTTTGATATGATATTCGATATTTTGATATGTTATTTATAAATATCAAATACCATACATATATTAAAAAAATAAAATATATATCATATATCATATCAAAATCACGATATTAAAAATTTAATTTAATATAATAATTTGATATATATCATATCATGCGAACCCTACCTCTGGTGAGTGAAATCTGTATGTTACAACCGCCAAAAATGAAATTATAAACAGGCTTTCTGTCATATATAATCACGCCCACTCCAGCTACTGGTGCAAAATACAGATGTTCATCACTTATAAGTTCCAAGACTGCTCATTTCATCATCCAATGACCAAATTGAATGAAAACCATGTGACCAGGAAATAGGTTCGGCTCTAGATAGTTAAGAAAAAATAGGCAACCGTCTTAAACCTTCATATTTGAGGGCCTTATTTTTTCATAATAATAGATTATAAATTTTTTATATAAAAATATATTATTAAAAATTATTCATAGAAAAATAAATTTTTGTATATAAAAATAAAAAATTATTAAAAATTTGATGTATTTAAATTTTAAAGTACTATACCTTAAAAAAGATTAAATACATTAGTTATAGTAATGAAAAAATTATTAGAAGAAATCAACTATTAAAAAATACTAACAACTTTTCATCTCAAAATATCTAAAATATAGACTTTAAAAAAAAATCTTAAAAATTTAAGATTTCCATTTAATTTTTAGTTTAGATCACCAAAGTACTTGAGCCGCCTCTGCCAGAAAAAAGAAATGTCGTAAAATACATAAAATTTGTCAAGGAACAGGTAGTCAAACTACTAGGGTTTTTAAAATGATCGTGGAGATACTAATAAAAAAGATAAAGAGAACAACGCTAAGGGATCGTTTGGTAGAGTGTATTGAAAAATAATGCATGCATTAATTTAATATGTATTATTAATATCTTATTTGGTATATATTTGTACCTTATGTATAACACTCTATTGTATTGAGGTGTATATTACTAATACCTTAAAATCCATGATATTAGCAATGCAATAGATCCAATACATGCACTAACATGATTAAAGACACAATTATCCCTCAAAAAAATTTCACATCCTTTCCAACATATATATGGAGGATATTTTTGTAAAAAAAAAATTTTTTTAGGATTTATTTAATTCATGTCATTTTTAATACATCAAACCAAATACTGTATAAAAAAAATACAAGCATAACTAATGCAAGTATAACTAATATAAGCATTACCAATACAAGTATCACTAACACATTATATTTTGCATTATTCATATAATATAATAAGAAGAAAAAAGAAGAAAATAAATAAGTACTAATTATATTTTTAACGTTTTTGTTATATAGATGATAATTTTGGGCCTACTTTGTATAAGCTTTAAACAAATTCACGCGCTCAAGTGTAAGATACATACTTCTGTCACCTCAGCGTTAAGTGTTTAATAGGTACGGTTTGATTTAAGTTTAAGTATTTGATACAAATAATGCTTTATTAAAATGCCAAAACCAAAAAAAACTAACAAATTCAGGGGTCACTTATATATTCCGCCTAATTATTTCTTTTGATCATTTTAATTTGTTTGTTTAATTTTTTTTAATAAAAATTTTTTTAGTTTAATTTATTTGTCAGATTTTGATTTGACACAAAATTTTAAAAAGTAAAGAAAATTTATCAATCTTGCAGTCCTAAATTAAAATACAGAATATATGTAATTTTTTTTTAATCCTATGATCTTAAAAATGTCATGTAAATACTTAAAATAATACCTTCCAAAGATCATTATTTTTAGGATCATTTGATAAGCAGACTAAATTATCTAAAAATTATAAGCTCAGGACTAATTTATTCCACCTGAAAGATTGGATAAAATAAATCTAAGTTGAATGGAATATAGTGAAATATCCTAAGAATAAGCCTGTAATAAAGTTTATCGTAAATTTAGTAGAAAATGTAAATTTATATTGTCTATCAAATGTAAGATAAATTAAATTTCAACCGTGAGATATCCCTTTTTATCTAATGTACCAAATGACCACTTATATTATAAGAGGTAATTTCATACTTTCTCCGTTTCAAATTATGTGTCACTATTTGACCGAACACAATATTTAAGAAATAAGAATTGACTTTGTTAAAGTTATAAAATTATCTTCTTAAAAAAAGAGTAATAGTATTTAAAATCAAGTGAGACCATTTTTAATTGAAAAAAATAAATAAATAATGAAGTAATAGTATTTAAAATTAAGTGGGACCAACAAGGATAAAGTTGTATTTATGTTTTTAAAAACTTACCAAATAAGGAAAGATAATATTCTTTTTAAGACGAATCAAAAAAAAAATAACGACACATAATTTGTGACGAAGGGAGCATGTCAAAGAAGACAATAAGTTAACATGCATGTGTTGTCACTTCGAAAGTTGTTTACGTAAATTTATGAGAAAAGGATAAGTTGAAACAAAAGAAATCTACTAGTGTTAGTGTTGGTGAAGGTTCGAAAGTTAATTGACAAGATTTATCATATTATGTTTTAACTAACAGTAATTAATTATTGACTATCATTATACATTCTAGCACCAAAAAAAAAAAAAAAAACATATTTCTTTTTCTAATCAGCATAGACAAGGATGTATTTAGAAATTACATACAAATATTATAAGTCATATAATAGTTAATAATTTAAATTATTTTAAAAATTTATCAAAATTTAGATTGACTCTCAAAATTTCATTTGTGCTAACATAAATTGGGACATTGAGAGTAACATATTGTTTAAAAATTACGTAAAAAATTATTATAAATCATAATAATTAACAACTTAATACTTTTTAAAATCATATAAAAGTTTGGTTGACTTTATAAATTTCATTTGTGCAATATAAATTGAGAGAAATGAAGTAATATATATTATTTAAAATGACGTAAAAAGCACAATAATAAACACCTTAAAATATTTAAAAACATATAAAGAATTTGATTGGCTCTCTAAATTTCAAATGTATCACATAATCTATCTAAAATATATATATATATATATATATATATATATATATATATATATTTTAGATAGATTATGTGATACATTTGAAATTTAGAGAGCCAATCAAATTCTTTATATGTTTTTAAATATTTTAAGGTGTTTATTATTGTGCTTTTTACGTCATTTTAAATAATATATATTACTTCATTTCTCTCAATTTATATTGCACAAATGAAATTTATAAAGTCAACCAAACTTTTATATGATTTTAAAAAGTATTAAGTTGTTAATTATTATGATTTATAATAATTTTTTACGTAATTTTTAAACAATATGTTACTCTCAATGTCCCAATTTATGTTAGCACAAATGAAATTTTGAGAGTCAATCTAAATTTTGATAAATTTTTAAAATAATTTAAATTATTAACTATTATATGACTTATAATATTTGTATGTAATTTCTAAATACATCCTTGTCTATGCTGATTAGAAAAAGAAATATGTTTTTTTTTTTTTTTTTGGTGCTAGAATGTATAATGATAGTCAATAATTAATTACTGTTAGTTAAAACATAATATGATAAATCTTGTCAATTAACTTTCGAACCTTCACCAACACTAACACTAGTAGATTTCTTTTGTTTCAACTTATCCTTTTCTCATAAATTTACGTAAACAACTTTCGAAGTGACAACACATGCATGTTAACTTATTGTCTTCTTTGACATGCTCCCTTCGTCACAAATTATGTGTCGTTATTTTTTTTTTGATTCGTCTTAAAAAGAATATTATCTTTCCTTATTTGGTAAGTTTTTAAAAACATAAATACAACTTTATCCTTGTTGGTCCCACTTAATTTTAAATACTATTACTTCATTATTTATTTATTTTTTTCAATTAAAAATGGTCTCACTTGATTTTAAATACTATTACTCTTTTTTTAAGAAGATAATTTTATAACTTTAACAAAGTCAATTCTTATTTCTTAAATATTGTGTTCGGTCAAATAGTGACACATAATTTGAAACGGAGAAAGTATGAAATTACCTCTTATAATATAAGTGGTCATTTGGTACATTAGATAAAAAGGGATATCTCACGGTTGAAATTTAATTTATCTTACATTTGATAGACAATATAAATTTACATTTTCTACTAAATTTACGATAAACTTTATTACAGGCTTATTCTTAGGATATTTCACTATATTCCATTCAACTTAGATTTATTTTATCCAATCTTTCAGGTGGAATAAATTAGTCCTGAGCTTATAATTTTTAGATAATTTAGTCTGCTTATCAAATGATCCTAAAAATAATGATCTTTGGAAGGTATTATTTTAAGTATTTACATGACATTTTTAAGATCATAGGATTAAAAAAAAATTACATATATTCTGTATTTTAATTTAGGACTGCAAGATTGATAAATTTTCTTTACTTTTTAAAATTTTGTGTCAAATCAAAATCTGACAAATAAATTAAACTAAAAAAATTTTTATTAAAAAAAATTAAACAAACAAATTAAAATGATCAAAAGAAATAATTAGGCGGAATATATAAGTGACCCCTGAATTTGTTAGTTTTTTTTGGTTTTGGCATTTTAATAAAGCATTATTTGTATCAAATACTTAAACTTAAATCAAACCGTACCTATTAAACACTTAACGCTGAGGTGACAGAAGTATGTATCTTACACTTGAGCGCGTGAATTTGTTTAAAGCTTATACAAAGTAGGCCCAAAATTATCATCTATATAACAAAAACGTTAAAAATATAATTAGTACTTATTTATTTTCTTCTTTTTTCTTCTTATTATATTATATGAATAATGCAAAATATAATGTGTTAGTGATACTTGTATTGGTAATGCTTATATTAGTTATACTTGCATTAGTTATGCTTGTATTTTTTTTATACAGTATTTGGTTTGATGTATTAAAAATGACATGAATTAAATAAATCCTAAAAAAATTTTTTTTTTACAAAAATATCCTCCATATATATGTTGGAAAGGATGTGAAATTTTTTTGAGGGATAATTGTGTCTTTAATCATGTTAGTGCATGTATTGGATCTATTGCATTGCTAATATCATGGATTTTAAGGTATTAGTAATATACACCTCAATACAATAGAGTGTTATACATAAGGTACAAATATATACCAAATAAGATATTAATAATACATATTAAATTAATGCATGCATTATTTTTCAATACACTCTACCAAACGATCCCTTAGCGTTGTTCTCTTTATCTTTTTTATTAGTATCTCCACGATCATTTTAAAAACCCTAGTAGTTTGACTACCTGTTCCTTGACAAATTTTATGTATTTTACGACATTTCTTTTTTCTGGCAGAGGCGGCTCAAGTACTTTGGTGATCTAAACTAAAAATTAAATGGAAATCTTAAATTTTTAAGATTTTTTTTTAAAGTCTATATTTTAGATATTTTGAGATGAAAAGTTGTTAGTATTTTTTAATAGTTGATTTCTTCTAATAATTTTTTCATTACTATAACTAATGTATTTAATCTTTTTTAAGGTATAGTACTTTAAAATTTAAATACATCAAATTTTTAATAATTTTTTATTTTTATATACAAAAATTTATTTTTCTATGAATAATTTTTAATAATATATTTTTATATAAAAAATTTATAATCTATTATTATGAAAAAATAAGGCCCTCAAATATGAAGGTTTAAGACGGTTGCCTATTTTTTCTTAACTATCTAGAGCCGAACCTATTTCCTGGTCACATGGTTTTCATTCAATTTGGTCATTGGATGATGAAATGAGCAGTCTTGGAACTTATAAGTGATGAACATCTGTATTTTGCACCAGTAGCTGGAGTGGGCGTGATTATATATGACAGAAAGCCTGTTTATAATTTCATTTTTGGCGGTTGTAACATACAGATTTCACTCACCAGAGGTAGGGTTCGCATGATATGATATATATCAAATTATTATATTAAATTAAA
This sequence comes from Capsicum annuum, assembly GCF_002878395.1. Classification (NCBI taxonomy): domain Eukaryota; kingdom Viridiplantae; phylum Streptophyta; class Magnoliopsida; order Solanales; family Solanaceae; genus Capsicum; species Capsicum annuum. The sequence goes on along the minus strand of NW_025853071.1, from coordinate 19,814 downwards.
TTTTTAATATCGTGATTTTGATATGATATATGATATATATTTTATTTTTTTAATATATGTATGGTATTTGATATTTATAAATAACATATCAAAATATCGAATATCATATCAAAGTGTGTGTATATATGTATATATCCAAACTTTGAGTACTCTATTTTGAATGTAATGTCCCTTTTTATATCATTAACTAACAAAAAGAGTTATTTATACTTTTTTTGGATATATATTTTTACATGTGTAATGTATAATTACGATATAATTGAAACGTGCTTTTAAAAAGTTGAAGTAATGATACTTTATTATGTATATATTATCAAAATTGAACAAACTATGATTACCAATTATCATACTGTAAAATATCGAAATATCAAATCATACCAAATTAATATGCTATGATAATGATATAATCTTTAAAAATCAAATATCAAAATACTGTACCGAAATTTCAAATACCTTATCATACCATACCATATCCATCCCTAATCAAAAGAGGTCGAAATTGTCAATAAAAACACGTTGATGATAGGTGAACCCACCCACCGACGCCCGTTTTCACCTAGTAGATAAACCCATCCATTTTTCTCATAAAAAATGCCCTTTTAAAATTCTCTTCACCCCGATCGAAATTTACATTAGAAAACACATCAAAAACGTGAAACCAACCCACCCATCCCAGTTTCTTAATTTAAATTGCTTAACCAAGCTTTATTATTTCAATGTGGAGAGCTAAGCTAATGGAAAAAACATAAAGGCATAATATATAACTATGACCCTAAATTTGACCCCAAATTATTATATTGAACTTAAACTTTGACAGTGCACAAGTAGGTCTTTTAACTATACAAAATCTGAATAAATAAACACTCCAATTTTGCAACTTACACGTGTGTACCTCACTTGCGCCTACGTGGATTAGTAATTCACTCAGATGCTGCCACCTAATAAGAAAATATATTATAACTATGACCTTTAACTTTGCCAGTGCACAAGTGGACCCTTTAACTATACAAAAGCTGAATAAAAAAACCTTTCAATTCTAACTCCGACGCACGTGGTTTTGAGTGTGTACACACATTTTGCCACGTAGGATTGGAGTGCTTATTTGTTTTGATTTTGTACAGTTAAAGGGCCTACTTGTGCACTGTCAAAATTTAAGGTCAATGTTATAATTTGATGTCAACTTTAGAGTCATATTTATGCATTATGTCAAACATAAATAACAGGTGGACCTACATGACAGAGAGGGGGTGGGTGGATGGGGTGGGGAGTGAAAGATAAGTATTTTTGTTTCTTTTTTTATTTTTTGGTGTGATGTGTCATTATTTTTTAATTTGTTCCATTGCCACATCAGACGCATTTGCACCTCACGCATTAAATATGGTTGATTTGGTATTATAAATGTGTTTAAGTGATACAATCTGATTTGAGGTTAAATGTTTAATAGAAACAATACTTTGTTATGGTGTCAATATGAAAAAAATTAATAAATTAAGAGGGTCACTTATGTATTCCGCCAAATAATTATAAATAAACATGAAAGTTGAGATAGAATATAAAGAGAAATGTGCACTTCATCACCATTGCACTAAAATACTTATTTGAGCTTGGGTTCACACAAGCTAATCCAAGTAGAATGACAAGAGAAACAAAATTAAGGAGGGAGTGCATGTGAACTCCCTCCCTCTAAATAGATATGCCCCGAATATTAAAATTTCGCCTAATTTATTTTAGGTAAAATCAAGAAATATAATTTATAGAGCATGTAATTCAAAAACCAATTACATATGTTGAAAAACAATCATTTTTAACATTAATAAAATGAACCAACAAAATTCACACTTTTTTGGTTAACAGAAGATTATATTACTTACTAGAGTATAAAGTATTATAAGCCCAACAATTAGTCAGGCTCCATATCGATAGCCATAGAGGAATGTTCCATCGTAGAGATTGACATTCCTAGCATATGTAGATCCTAGTATGTTTTTCCAGATTGCTTTCATGACATACATAGGAGGAACTGCAAAAATTCTTGTGCTTCCAAAAAATTCCTTCTTTGCGGCTTCTTTTGCTAGCGCATCTGCAATCGAGTTTTGTTCCCTAAAGTAGTGCACTACTGCTTGTCTCCCTACCTTTATCAACATTGGCCTGCAAGCATGTAGAATAAGGTCATAATGTAAGTTATTATTGTTTAGCATAAGTATAACCTCCTTAGAATCTACAATGATCTAAATTGGAAACTGTTGGTGTTCCTTCACCAATGTTAGACTTCCAGGAGAGCTAGAAGTACTATTTGGTTAGAGGCGAGATAACCTTTGTAAAACCCCATAATCCAGTCCCCTTTACTATTCTTGATAACCCTCTTATACCTTCTATTCCTGGATTGCCTAATGAGGAGCCATCAGGGTTGAGTTTATAATTTTCTTCCCGGAGACGGTTCCATTTTAATTAAGGTGATGGGATTAAAGGAATTCACATGATGAAGGGTAGAGTTACTGAGATGAGTATACTCCATAGTTTCATCATAAGCATTATCAAAAGAAGGGGGCATGGTTATTATTAAACAAGGTCTCATTTCTACCTTTCCAAGTATGCCAAAGACAGAAAACAACTAAAACACTAAAGGAAATAACATGGTCAAAAGATTTGTTCTTAAGTCTGTCAAATTAAACATTCTTTTTCTTGAAGCTTCAATTATTTTTCTAATTTCAACCTTTTTTTATTAATTCAAATACTTTTTCATGTACCTCATTATTATCAGGAGTTCGAACTTATATAACTTTAAAACTTTAGGATATTATTATGAAGTTTCAACTTCTATAACATAAAGGTTGATAACAATATTTTGAATTTTCACACTTGAAACTTGATTGGTACACAAGCATAGGGGTGCATAGCTATTAAAGAGAATAAAAAAAAAAGTAACAAAAGAGCAATTTAACACATGATGGTTGGAGGAAATTTTTGAATCCCAACATTTTCACTAGAGTCTTCAACATTTTTATCTATCTCCAAAATGTTTTATGAACTCTCTCACAATATACTCGAGTTTTACTAGCAAAAAGTTCAAATTATAACATAATAGAGTTTTTTTTTTGTTTTTAGCTAAAAAAATAGTTTTATCCAAATTTTGTATCCGTACTAAATTTGGTATTTTTTAAAAATATTTTACAAACTCTAACAAATGTTCTATTTTGAACCCCCAAAAATGACCAACACACACTATTTCTATCGAGTTTTGGGCAAAACTTATCTCTTATCTTTAGGGATAGGTTCAGTTTTGTCCTTCAAATATATATCCTTGTTACGATCCAAAAATTAAGGTCATGATGACACTTATCGCGGTTAATCCTTGATAAGTAAGTCAATCACCCAAACTGATAATTAAGAGAAAACAATACCATAATTCACCAGGCGAGACTCCTGAAGCGAAGTCAGGCCGTGCATGTACAAATATAACGAATGTTTGAATAATAAAGATATCATAAATCATCCCAAAATCTGGCATTACAATGTACGAACAATATAAATACAACTCAGAATTGAAAATATAACTGAATTGAAAAATTATAAGTATGTTTCTGACTACAAAATAAAGATATCAACTTAATAGGGGGAGGTCTGAGTTTAGATCTAAAGGCAAGAGCAGTCACTACTTTAAAAATGTTAAAAATCAATCGCACGATCTCAACTTCTACACGACTTACTCGTACCTGGATCTGCATCGAAAAGAAATAGTAGGGGTGTATACGGTCAACTTGTACTTAGTAGATATCATAGGTCGATTGAGCTAAGTAGAAAATAAGGTATATAAATATATACTATGAGCACATCACCTACAACTAGAAAATATTGCAAATGATAGCTCACATCGTCTCCACTAACAGTTCTAAATATAGCACATAAACGAATAAAATAGGTACAAAAAGGAGTAGATTATATATATGCGATGAATAATGTACAAAAATACAACATTGAAGATGTATGATGTATGATGTATGAAATTAAATGATGTTGAAGATAATAATGTAGCGTGATTGAGGTTATCACATAACCTCCATATACACCTACCGAGCCTTACCGCTTCTAAGTAGGATCCATGGGGGGTTCACAATTCATATATTTTCTCATACTGAATCCCAATCTCAATATCCATGTGTCATCTCCGTGTCCTGAACTACGATAGAAGATTTTATAAAAGTGTCTCATTTTTGTCAAAAATAGTGTTTCCTCAATAGTGTTATTGTCTCATGAATGTTTGTATGATATGAGAAAGTAATGCTCACAATCAAACCAGTATAAAGATATCTAATCCATCCAATATATATATATATATATATATATATATATATATATATATATACACGTGAGGTCAGAATCTACTCAAAATGTCAACCATTCATGATTTAGCATAATCAATGTACCATTGGAACATATATGCATATAAGACATCAATGATACCATATTTACCCCAACTTAGGTAGAGCAACCAATGCATATACAAGATCAATAAATAGCAGATAAATCCCCCACACGGACAGAGAATAACAATAATATGATTTCCATGTTTGATTATCCATACCCATAGTATGTTTTTATATACACATTAACTATCCAGCCCAGTGTTCTCAGATGCGCTAGCATCAATGCATAATGCGCCGATGCGATGCAATGCTATGTCGCGTTGAGGCAATGATACGATTTGATCTGGGTGAATCGGGCGTATACCCATCTATTTTATGATGTGACTTGATGCGCTATGCGACCTGATGCACTTGCATCTTGTTTTTTTTTGGAGGGGGTCTTTTTTAAATTAAAAATAGAGTTGGGTAATGTTTTTGGGTACTAAAAAAATATGCGACTATTGGTAAGATATTTTAGGGGTTTTTAGAGTGGAATACGATTTTTACGATCAAAGCTGCAATGCTTCTTCTTCTTCACTGAAGCAGCAGCTATGACTACTTTGTTCATGCTCTTTATTACTGCCTTTATTGCTTCTTCTTCTTTAAGGTAACATTTCTTCTTCTTTTTCTTCCTTCTTTTCCTTCTTTGTTTTGCACTTTTGCTGCTTTGTTTCTATTTTTTTTCTCTTTTTTACTTCTGCTCTTCTTTCTTTTCTTTACCCTGTCATGCTCTGTCTTTTTTCACTGATACTCAATTTTTTCGTCTGTTTTCTGTTGTTGTTTCTTTTGCTCTATTTTTTTTTGTTGATGCTCAATTTTTCCCTCTATTTTTTTACTGTTGTTTCTATTGTTTTATTTTTATTGTGACTTTTGTTTAATTTGTTTCTTGTATATTTCTATAGTAATTCTAAATGTCTGATCCAACTTGAAAAAATGGTAAAAGGGAAAGTGAGACCAATAGCAAAAAATTTACGTGTGTTTTTTGTGGCTTGATGCTTAATGATGGAGTTTCGCGATAAAAAACATCTTATTAATAATTGTAGTGATGTGAAACGATGTAAGAAGTGTCTGGATGCCGTGAGAATAGAAATCTCGATGATGATGAAATAGAGGAAGGAGAAACTATTGATTTGTCACTTCTTTCAAAATCACAAAAATAATCACAAAATGCATCAGTCTCTTTAAGTTATGGATCTACCAGTATGAAAAGTCTAATAGATACTTACTTTCTGTTGAATCCAAGAAATAATTCAGGAAAAAGTGGTAAGAATTTGTAGGCTATGGCCAAGGGAATTTTGAGAGATCGTGTTGTTGCGCCCTTTTCATGGTGGTTGTATGATGCATAGCTGCCCTTGAATTATGTCAATTATGATACTTTTGCAGACATGATCGAGCCATAGTCCAATATAGTTCGGGGATTAATCCACCCACTAAGCATTAGGTTAGTTTCATTTATCTAAATAAAGAAGTAAAAGAGACAAAAAAATTATGGAGGAGCATCGGGTGGAATGTAACAAGTTCGGATGTTCCATTATGATGGATAAATAGATAGAAAGAATATAAAAAATAATCATAAATATGTTGGTAAATTCTCCGAGAGGAGTCTTATTTCTTAAATCAATTGATACCAGCGAATCATCCACTGATTCCATCAAAATGTTCTCTTTCTTTAAGAGTACCTAGAGAATATTGGATCAGAGAGTGTTGTTCAAGTGGTTACAGATAATGCAGCTAAAAATGTTAAGGTAGGTTCTATGATAATGAGAGTATTCCCGCACGTATATTGGACTCCATGTGCAACCCATTGTGTGAATTTGATAGTCGAGGATATTTTCAAGCAAAGACCCTTGTAAGCTGTTTTCACTAAGACAATTAAGGTACATTATTACATTGTTCAAAGGCCTTTGCTGTTGAATATGATGAGAAGATTCAGTAATTAAAGAAACTTGGCAAAACTAGATTTGCTACTACTTTCTTGACTTTACAAAGGATATTGAACCAAAAGTCAAATTTGGGAACTACGTTCATTTAAGAAGAATGGAATAAAAGTAAATTTGCAAAAGAAGTGTTAGAAAAAGAAGTTGCACAGATAACGCTTTTGTTTCACTTTTGGAATAATATTGTTTATTCTCTTAAAGTATGTGGTCCCTTGGTTACAGTTCTTCGTTTGGTGGATGGTGAGGCAAAACCATCAATAGGTTACATTTATAAAGCGATGAGTAAGGCTAAGGGGGCTATTAAAAGTTTTTTTTTAGTAAGGAGCATAAATATGCAAAGGTTTTTGAGATTATTGATAAAAGATGGAGTAATCAACTCCACAAACTGCGGCATGCAACTGGCAATATCTTGAACCTATCATTCTATTATAATCGTGAGGATGATTTATAGAATAAGAGTTTGATGATGGGATTCCATACTTGCATTGCAAAGATGATTGTTGATGAAGATATACAAGATAAAATAATCAATCAAATTAGTTCTTATCAAAATGCTGAGGGACTTTTTGGTATAGCAACCGTCATAAGACAAAGAGACAAGAAGTCACCAGGTGAATGACTCTTATGATTCTATTAAATTAATACTTTAAGTTTTTTTATAGTTGCTGATTTTGAATAATTACGTTACTTTAATAGTTGAATGGTGGAGGCTTTATGGATCAGAAACTCTAGAGTTATAAAAGTTCGCCATTAGGGTTTTGGGTCTAACTTGTAGCGCATCTAGGTGTGAAAGAAATTGGAGCGTGTTCGAACACGTAAGAGTTAAAGAAAAACTTTAGTATATTGAGATAAGTATATTATATCTCAAATGTCTTGACTTTCTACTTGTCAATATTTATTTGCCGATCCATACCAAAAAGAGGAATAAACTAACTCTAAAGCGCCTTAGTGACTTGGTGTTCATAAAGTACAACAGAACTTTGAGGCGTCGTTACAATGTTCGCAATGAATTTTATCCAATTAGCTTGGAAAACATTGATGATGCCAATGAATGGCTAATTAGAATTGAGAATGCTAGAGATGAATCAGTTTTTGATAGAGATACTGAGTTCACTTGGGGTGTTGTTGCCGAGGTAAGTGGAGTTGATGAGTGTCGTTATGGTTTAAAGGCTAGTACTTCAAGCTTATACGATAAGGGAAAAGAAGTTGCAACTTCAACAAAAGATGAGGAAGTTGAAGACGATGAGCATTATGTTGATACTCAAGGAATAGAATATTTAGACAATCTTAATGAACTAGAAGAGCTTTAGATTAAAACAATTTTAATTAGATTTGATTTTTCTTTTCTTTTTTTGGTTTCTTTTGCCTTATTGAACTATTTTGTTGGTGTTTCAGTAATCTTGGTGTTTAATTTAAACATTTGCTTATATATATTGTCTTTATTATTGTTAATATAGTTGTTGTTGTCATTTCAATTATAACTTACTATTTGAATGCTCTATTATATATTTTTATAATTAAATTGCACTTTACTTTAGTGATGCGGTTGCATCGCATCACACATTGCATAATGCATGATGCGAAGCCTTGTCACTTTTTTCCGTATCACGCTTCCCTGAACACTGATCCAGCCCAGTCTAAAGAAACTTAAGCCATAATCTACCTCATGACATTGATATCCAAGCCTTAAGTCCTTTAACACGATCTTTTCCCTTTTAAATAGCCTCAAAATTAACTAAAACATACAAATATAGACCTAACCATTAAAAGAAAGCTAGAGATACCTATATTCCCCAGTTTCAAGTCAGGGTCAAAATGAACCTCCGAAACGGGTTTTTGAAACGAAAGGGTAAAATCAAAATTTTTGTTTTGAAAGGCCTTACCCATGATTACGGGAATCCATAGGAGAAACCAAGTGAACAGGGTTTTAAATCGAGGCTTAAATCGAAGAAATACTATTTAGGACTTCCAAGCCAATAATCCCCAAATTTCAAATTGGAATCGAGATTTAAAAGGGGTTTTAAATGATATACTCAATATACAATAATTGAAATAGTGATTTAGAGCTTACCCAATCTTGAAAATGGAAGAAATTTCTCAAAAATTCCTCAACCCGAAGCTTAAGTCACAAAGTTGGAAGAAAATCGCGAAAAAGAAATTTTTAAACAACCCAGCTATGACCATTTAAGCGGTCATCGCTTAAGCATAGGGCTGACCACTTCAGCCCTATGCACGAGATTGACCAAATGGTCCACCTATTGCTAAAGTGACAACTGCTTAAGCGGTCAATAGTTTGCTTTGGTAGTTTCTCAACTACCAGTGATTGCTAAAACGGTGTATAGCCACTTAAGCGGCTACTGCTTATACGACCCTTTTGCCGCTTAAGTGTTGCACGAGATTCAATTGGATCAACAACTTTTCTGAGTTGTAAAGTTGTTAATCCATACCTCAGGATTCTTTTAGAATCCCATAAAAGCAAACAAAATATACTACTAGACTAAATTCAACATTTCAGACTCAATGAAGACATCAAACTTTTTAAAAGAGATTGTTTTCAGCAAATTGATCCTTGGAACCCAATTTAACTAATTCCTTAACCAAGGGTCGAAATGAGATTCAAAATCCATAAAATTGAACTAACTACGCTACCAATCCAAAATCAATGTTTCGAATCTGCTAGTGCTGTCTATTTTTTCATCCGATGCATAGAACAACTAATATTGACCGAAGTCAATATTAGCCCATTTTAACCTCTAAAAACCACTAACTTGCACAAATTATTCTGATTTGCATTGAGAGTAGTGCCATCCCTTTCCATACCTCAGAAATAACACATAACAACCATGGAGAGGATTAAAATAGTCAAAAACATAAAAGGGATAAATTCACAGAATTAAGTCCTTTACAATATCTACCATTAAGAATCTAGTTTGTCCTTAAACTAAAGGAGAGAAAAATACCTGAATCAGTGAAAAGTTGAGGATAACTACTAGGCATGTCGGAATAGACCTCCTAAGTATCTTTTTTTACAAAAAGGTATCTCCACTGGACCTTAACACTGGAATATCTCTAGAACACAATTGCTTAACATCCCAAGCTAAAATGAAAATGGGCTCCTAAACAAAGGACAACCTCTCATCTAAATGTACTGTGTCCCAATGAATGACATGACACTCATCCAAAATATAGTGTCTTAGTATGGATACATGAAAACTAGATGAACGACTGAAAAATCTAGGGGCAATGCTAACTCGTATGCTATATCCATATTAGTCCAAAGAATCTCAAATGGCTCGATATACCTAGGGGTAAGCTTGCCCATCTTCCCAAATCTCATCATGCCTTTCGTGGGCAACATACGAAGGAAGACTCAATCACAACCACTAAATCTCAAGGCACGAAGTCTATAATTCGCATAACATTTCTACCTACTCTGAGCCACTCGAAGTCTATCATGAATGACCCGAACTCTATCTAGAGACTCGCAAAGCAAGTCTGTACCTCAAGGTTTGATCTCAAAAATCTCAAACCAACCAACTAGAGAGAGACAATGCCCGCTATATAAAGCCTCAAAAGGTTCCATCTTAATACTAGATGGTAGCTAATATTATACGCAAACTCCGCCAAGGATAAATATTGCTCGCACAGACCTTCAAAGTCCATAACACAAGCGCGGAGTATATCTTCCAAAACCTTAATAGTCACTCCGACTGGTCATTAGTCTGGGAGTAAAAAGGTGTGCTAAGATCAATTTTGGTACCCAACTCCTCCTGAATGGTTTACAAAAGTGAGAAGTAAAAACTGAACCTCTATCTGAGATAATACACACTGGTACACCATGGAGATAAACTATCTCACTAACATAGACACAGTCTAACCTCTCAGCACTGAAGAAAACCTGAATAGGGATGAAAAGAGCAGATTTGGTCAATCAATTCATGATGACCCAAACATTGTCAGAACCATGAGAAGTATAAGGCAACCCTATTATGAAATTCATAGTGATCTATTCCCACTTCCACTAGGGAATGGGTAACTTCCGAAGCAAATTACTAGGCCTCAAATGCTCGGCCTTTACCTACTGACAACATATACAACGAGCTACAAAATCCACTATATCCTTCCTCATACCACCCCACATATATGTGTCAAATCGCGATACATCTTGGTCACTTTTGGCTGAATGGAGTACCTAGAACAATGGACATTCTCCAAGATCAACTCACTCAATCACCCACTCTCGGCACAAAAACTTGGCCTCCAATCCTCAAAGCACCATCAGATTCAACTGAGGCTTTTTGAGCCTCTCCATTCAACACTTTATTTTGAATCACTCTCAAACCAATATCATCAATTTGGTGAGATTGAATCTGCTCCATCAAGGAAGATCTAGCCTCTACAAATGCAAATGTACACCAAGGTGTCAAAATATCAAGACTAACCATCTGGTTAACAAAAGACTAAACCTCCAAGGCCAAATGCCTCTCCTGGGTCAGAAGATGCACCAAGCTACCTATACTAGTCAACTTCCATATTAAGCCATCCACAATCACTTTAGCCTTGCCCAAATGATAAAGAATAGTAAGATCATAATCCTTAAGAAAATTAAGCCAACAACGCTGCCTCATAGTAAGATCCCATTGGCTTAAGAAATACTGAAGTATATGGTGATCAAAGAAGATCTCACAATGGACTTAATACAAATAGTGCCTCTACGACTTCAAAGGAAAAACAATTGCGCACAACTCCAAATACTTTTATATGAGTATGTTCTTTCTTTTAATCTACTATAAACGTTCTAAAGGGTGTTTATAGTTGAGGGTTATAGGTATGGTAATTGTTCTCATGAGGCTTCAGCTGACGAGAAGCATAAGCAACCATCTTGCCTTCCTACATTAACACAACACCTAGCCCAACACTAAAAACATCAAAGAATATGTAAAGACCACGCCTTCCTTAGACTAAGTCAAGATAATAGCTAAGTTCAATAAATCCTTGAGATTTTGAAAGATTGCCTGACAAGCATCGGACCACTAAAACAAAATCTTCTTCTAAGTCAACTTTGTTAACAGATCCGCAATGGATGAAAAAACCTCGATAAAGAATCGATAGTAGCCTACTAAATCAATAAAACAACAAATCTCGATAGGAGAAGTTATCCTAGCCCAATTATGAACCACCACAATTTTGGTTGGATCAACTTGGTCACAACATGACCCAAGAAAGAGACAGACTCCAGCCAAAACTCACTCTTGGAGAACTTAGCATACAACTTCGTAACTCTCAATCTCCGAAGTACAATCCATAAATACTCTTCATGGTCAACCTTACTCTAGGAGTAAACCAAGATATCATCTATAAACACAATGACCAAAGAGTTAAGATATAATCAAAATGCCTAGTCCATCAACTCCATGAATGCGACTGCGCATTGATAAACCCGATGGACATGACCAAGAACTCATAATGATCATACCAGGTTCAAAAATTTATTTTCAAAATATCCGAAGCTCTAATCCTTAATTAGTGATATCCAAACCTCAAATTAATCTTTGAAAACAATGAAACACCCTAAAACTGATCAAATAAATCATCAATATGAGGAAGAGGATACTGATTATTTACTGGCACCTCATTTAACTATTAATAATTAATACACATGCGCGTAGACCCATCTTTTTTATTCACAAACAAAACAGGCGCACCCAAGGTGATACACTAGGTTCGATATATCCCTTATTCAATAATTCCTTTAACTAATCCTTCAATTATTTCAACTTCATTAGGCATCCTATAAGGAGGAATAAAAATGTGATTGGCGCCCAATTTTAAATTAATAACAAAATCAATATCATGATTTTGAGGCATACCGAACATATTTGTAGGAAAAACATTCATGAAGTCACAGACAATATAGATAGAATCCAAAAAAGTAGTGAAACAACACTAGTATAATGAATATGTGCCAAATAAGAAAAATATACCCTCTCTATTGAGCAATGAGAACGTGGAAAGGATATAACTCTCTTTGGACCCAAATAAAGCATACCCTTCCAAGCTATCCTTGGCACACCCGATGAAACTAAAGTCACTATCTTAGCATGACAGTCTAAAATAGCATGATAGGGAGCTAACCAATCTATACCCAAGATGATATCAAGATCTATCATAGTTAGGATAATCAGATCTACCCAAGTATCATGCGCAACAAAGGTCACAATACAGGATCAGTGCACCCGATTCTATACTAAAGAGTCTTCGAGGGGGTAGATACATGAATAGGTTTGTCAAAAGATTCATAAGTAGTATCAAAACCATAAGTAAAATATGCATACATATAGGAGAAAATTGACTTCAGATAAAGTAACACAAACACAGTTTTAAGTAAACTGAGATGATACCTGTAATAACAATGTTAGAAACTTCTGCCTCAGGCCTGGCGGGTGTAGCATAGCATAGATAACGTATGTTACCAGACTGAGAAACCCCATAACCACCACCACAGGTGTTATTACTTTGCCTCGTGCATCTCTAATAGTACCTCTACCACCCAGAGAATCTCCTCTCACTGTTGAAATAGGAGAAGACTAAAAATTATGACGAGGGTAATCCTTGGACATATATCCAAACTCATTACACACATAGAAACATCTACAGACAGACTCAATTTGAGGAGGTGCGTCTGAGCTAGAATGACCACCCTGGGACGACACCCAACTATCCGTAGTCGCTGGGCCTAAAGACCTACTACTGAATCCTGCAAAAATATTTGCACTGGTCTACCTTAGTAACTATGAGAACCTCTCAAATCTTTGCCTTGGGGGGCGTGTCCATTAAGCTCGCCCTAATAACGCACTCTCTTAGCACCTTCTAAGAAGCTTGAAGGATATACTTAATCATCTTTGCATGATCCACCATCCTATGAAATGATGTCCTTGTCACTACCACCTGGGCGGTAGCCAACTAACATAAAACATCTATACCCTTTATGAACTTTTGAATCTTTTTAGAATCAGTGGAAATAATGGCAATAGATATCTAGACAAGGCAGAAAAATGTGCCTTATACTCAAAAAGTGATCAAACGCATCTCTCTTCTGATACCTCAAATTGTAGCTCATAAATTTGTCCAAAAAGGCCCCAACAAACTGATCCCAGGCCATCTCTGGCAAACCAAGGGGTATGCGCTAACAAGTGACCTCCTTTAATTCCTAACTACATCTCTCAACTAGTAGGTAGTGTAATCAACTTTATGCAACTTGAGCTATTCAAGGTTATGCAATTTATCTCGATAGCCAATCAAGAACTCATAGGCATCCTCGCCAATAACACTACTGAACTTAGGTATACCCAAGTGAGTAAATCTCTTAAACCTCTTTTGAGCCTTAGAAGACATAACTATACCCATAGCAATAAAAGACGTAGTGAATTTGGTCGACTGTGATTCCACCTGGGGGGTAACATAGATGAAGGCTAAACTCTTAAACTCAAAATACCATACCTGAATACTGGTACAAAAGGATGAACAACACTCGGAGTCTATGGAATACCATAAGAAGATGCTGGTACAAATGGATGAACCATACTTAGAACCAACGGAGCACCATAGACAATCTCTGGCACATATAAAGGTACAACACTCAAAGTTGAAGGAACACCATAACCAGACTCTAGTATAAATACAGGTATAATTCTCTAAGCTACAGGAATACCAGATATACTTAAAAGAACACCCACCAAAAGAGTCCAAAAATGAACTAATAAACTCTTAAAAACTGGGGTAGCAGTAATCTGTGGAACCTGAGTAGGTCCTCTATCTCTATCATGCTTAACCTTGAGCTCAGGGGAGATCTCTCTAGTACTACCTCTAAAAGGGGTAGATCCTCGTGTCCACCCTATACATTGAGCCCATTGATGACTCATAACTCATCCCCTAGGTTGGATTTATGCTCAGATGCTAACTCAGTATCCCTAGCCTCATGGTATCTAGTCCTCACCATCTGCACAAAAAATAGTAAAACATAATTTAGAATATAGGATATGGAAAATCCACATAATAAGAAACAAAATAAGAAAGTTTCCTAAAGATATCTTATAGTCTCTTAAGATAGATATGGACGTCTATGTATCAATCTGCAAGACTCTACTAGATACCCTATTCTTACATTGATGAGACCAATAAACCTGACCAATCTGGTACCAATTTGTCATGACTCAAAAGCTAAGGTCATAATGACAGTTATCGTGACTAAGCCTTGATAAGTAAGTGTAACACCCCAAAATTCCCATCCAATATTTAAATCATGCTTTAAGTTCATACAAAATCAAAAATCATGTTTTGTTAGTTTTATTAGTGATTTAGACATATATTAAGGCCTCAAATAACTCTTAGTTTATAGATAAGTCAAAACATCTCTTAGCAATTTTTATAAAGAATATAACTATATCCAGCTTCAAATAAGCATAACTTTTGGTCTACTAATATTTTTTGAGTTCAATACCCACCATCAGATAGATAATTGAATTATATTTCGAACACCGCCAATTTTGCCTTAATCCGATATTGACATAAAAAGTTATGGCTAAATAACTGAAGCATTGTCAGAGCTGCTAGTGACCACTACCCAGATAATGACTTGTGATCAGACATCACGGGTCGTTAGGAGGGAGTTGTGATCTGGAAAGTAGAGGTCAAATTTAGGTTTTTGACCATGACTCAAGTCACGACTCATGGTCAGACCTCAAAAGTCATGACTTAAGTCATCGGGATTGCTCATGAGTTCTCCAGACAGTTTTTGAGGTTTTTTTTTGGCCTTTTCCACTCTTTTAATCCCCAAACTACACCGTTTAAGCTATTCTAAGGCTGAATATAAAGCCAAAATAATTCCAAATCCTCATTCTCAATATAACACACAAATTACTCAAGAAACATGCAATTTTCTCTTCTCCAAAGTAAGAAGTTAGGGCTTTTCATCTCCAAGTTTAAATCCTCAAAATTTTAATTCAAGAATCAAAAGTAATCAGGTATGTGGGTATTCAATGAGGATCTCATTTCATCCTTATGCCCAAATTATTATTTATTCATAAAATTTATGGTCTTCATAAACCAGGGCTTTACTTAAATTATTACTTCAAGCTTAAATTCAATTTCCTATGATATATTTATCACTCATAAGCATGTTTAAATGATTATTCATGATTTCTTAGGCCCATATCATATCATTCAAACTATTCTCAAATTCAAGCATGTTTTGCATGATATTAGTTAAGATTTCAAGCATGCGATCAAGCTATATGAGTTTTCCCTAATTTCTTCAGTTTATTTTGTAATTAAACCATAAATACATGTTTTCCCACAAGAATAACATCTTCCCATGTCTAAAATCATGAATTTCCTTATTATATAAAGTTGTTGAGTTTTTGGGCTTAAATTGTGAATTTCTCTTAATGTCAGTTAATATTATCATGAATAGAACTGGTGGATTATGAACACCAATACCTAGGGATTCATGCATATATAGTTTACATGTCTTGAACACTTCAGATTATCCATTATAGATATTTTCAGAATGTAATTATGATGAGCTATACAATTTTTAGTGTCATTTAGTTGAGAATGGTACTTAGCACTGAGTGAACGTAGGGATGAAGGCTCACTCACCAGTTGTGGATTGAGAGATTTAGAAGAAGTCCTTAAGTTCCAAAACTACGTTGCCACCGTAGGTTATTAGGGGTTACCCGTCAGTTGAGGACTAACACCCTAGTCCTTTATGACATTAGCTTAGTGGATCCACGCTAGCTAGTATTGGTACCCTTGGCAAGGTACTAGCACCCTTCCAATTGGGGTTATAGGTTAGACCCTGGTTTTGCTCAAATTAGGGCATGTTGGTTATAGTTTGTTTCCACGGTCCTCAGTTTATGTTTCAGCTTCAAATTATGTTCAGTTTTTATACGATGCATGACCTTGTACTTAGTTATTCAATTTTCATTTAGTACATGTTTATACTAGATCATTGTATCAGTTCATATCTCACATTTTCAGACTCAGTATTCATAAATGACCCTTAGTATAGTTTTATATCATATTTAGCATTATCTTGTGATTAAATATAATAGTCATGTTTCTACCGCTTCCCAGTTTATAGAAATGTTTTAGCTCATAGTTTAGAAATTTCACTATACCTTACAGCTTTACGTACAGACATGTTTTAAATGCATATTTCATTAAATGGCTTATGTCCTCAGTCTTAAAGCATGTTTAAAGTATTTTCATGATGAATACATATCTCACATACTTATTATATTCCAAAATACTGATAGCATACCTTTTCTGCCTACATTTTTTATGTGATATAGATTCATGTGCTTACTACAGAATTCTAGCCAAGTAGATCATAACATTCAACCAGCAGTGGATGAGTTCTCATATTTCGAGGACTCAAGTTAGTTATAGTTCTTGTACTTATATTTTTTTATTTGTGTGTATTAATTAAGGATAGTTGGTGGTCATGTCCCGACTACCTATAGTCAATATTACTAGAGGCTTCATAGATGGTCAGTTAGAGTCATTGTACATAGTTTAAGTTCCTCTTTATTTCAGATAATACTACTAAAAACTTTGAACAAAAATATATTGAAATAGCTTACCTCATGATTATGTGTCTGTTGAGTAAATTTAGATTTTGTGCTTATTATAATCAGTTGCTCAAGAATTATATCAGTACATGAGTTGCTTGGGATCACTTGTGGTTCTAAGAACTATGTTACGACTAGGGGGTAGTCTTAGGTCATGACAGTAAGCCAATCACCCAAACTAATAAGTAAGAAGAAGACAATACCATAATTGACCAGGTGAGACTTCTAGAGCAAAGTCAGACCATACATGTACAAATATAGCCAAAGTCTGAACAATAAAGATACTATAAACCATCCAAAACCTGGTGTCACAGTGTAAGAATAATCTAAATACAACTCAGGATTGGAAATACAACTGAATCCAAAAAACTACGAGTCTGTCTCTGAATTCAACATAAAGACATCAACTGGATAGGAGGATGCCTGAGGTCAGCTCTGAAGGCATAGAGTTGTCACTACCTCAAAAATGTCAATAACCAACCACACGATCTCAGTTATCAGACAACACACTCGTACTTGGATTTATAACAAAAGAACACAATAGGGGTGAGTACGGTCCACCCGTACTCAATACATATTATGAGCACGTTATCTGTAATAAGAAAATGTCCTAAATGGTAGTTCATACCATATCCTCTAACAGTTCTAAATATAACATATCAAAAAATAAAACATGTATGAAAAGGAGTAGATTATATATATGAAACAAATAATGCACAGAAATACAACACTGAAGATGCATAATGTATGAAAAACAATAAAGATGATAATATGGTATGATTGAGGTTATCGTATAACCTTTGTATACACCTACTGAGCCTTAGCATTTCTTGGTAAGACCCATGAGGAATTCACAACACATATAATTTCTTAATTCTAAATTTCAATCTCAAAATCCACGTCTCCTCTCCGACTCATGGACTTTCACAGAAGGTTTTATAAAAGTGTCTTATTTCTGTCAAAAATGGTGTTTCCTCGATAGTACCATTTTTTCATAGATGCATGTATGATATGAGGGAGTATTGCTCACAACTAAACCAGTATAAGGATCTCAAATCCATCCAATATATATATGTACATGTGTGCTCAGAATCTATACAATATGTCAACCATCTATGATTTAGAATAAGCAATGGAACATAAGAATAGACATGTATGTAAGGCATCAATAATACCATATTTACCCCAACTTGGATATTTCTATCATGAATAGAGCAACCAATACATATACGAGATCAATAATATCAGATAAATCCCCCTCACGGGGTACACAATAGCAATAATATGATTTTCATAATTTATTACCCATACTCATAGAATGTTTTTCTATGCACATTAACTACCCAACCCAGTTTGAAGAACAATAAACCATAACCTACCTCGTGACATTGAAATCCAAGCCTAAAACCCTTCAAAATGGAGCTTTCTCCTTTTGAACAGCCTCTACATCAACTAAAACATACAAATATAGAATCTATGCATTAAAAAAATGTCAACAATATCCATATTTCCCACTTTCAAGCCAGAGTCAAAATGGACCCCCGAAATGGATTTTCAAAATGAAAGGATAAAATCATAATTTTTGTTTTGAAAAGCCTTATTCATGATTAAGGGAAGCCATAAGAGAAGAACCATGTGAAAACGGGTTAAAAATGAGGCGTAATCAAGGAAATACCATTTAGGTCTTTCGATCCAAAAATCCCAAATTCTGAATTGGAATCAAGATTTAAAAGGGATTTTAAATGATATACCTAAAAAAAAAAAATTGAAATAGTGATTTACAGCTTACCTAAGCTTGAAATTAGAAGAAACAACTAAAAAATCTCTCAATTCGAACCTTAAAGTCTCCAAAATGAAAGAAAATCGTGAAAAGGGTTTTTTTAAACAACCTAGCTATGACCGCTTAAATTAAGGGTTGACTGACCGCTTAAGCGGTCCAGCCCCACGCGTGAGATTGCTTAAGAGGTCCACCTACTGCTAAAACAATGACCACTTAAGCAATCAATAGTCTGCTTTAGTGGTAGTTGCCCGACCTGTCAGTTAGAGGTGTGCATCGGTCGATTTAGTTTGGTTTTATGTGTTATAATTTGTACTTGTCCGACCTGTCAGTTAGAGGTGTGCATCAGTCAATTCAGTTCGGTTTTATGTGTTATAGATTTGGTTTATCAATTTTTGATTTTTAAATATGCAACACCAATAACCAACCAATAGGATATTTTTTATTAGTCTTGATTTATCGATTTTTGGTTCTTAATGATTTGATTTTCGATTTAACCAATAAGAAAATACTCATAAAATAGAAATATTAACAACTAACATAAAAAAGAAAAGAATCTTAGTTGCTGCCAAAATCCTACACAATGTGTTTTAGTTTACAAGAATCTTCAAACTTGAATTGAATGTTAGTTCGGAAAAAAATTGAATCCTAGTTGTTGGATGCTACTGAATGCTTCAAGATTTTCAATACCCGTGCGTTATGCCTTTGTTGCCCTACTTTTATTTAAACCCGTAATTTAAAGTAAAGTATATTAACAAAGAATCAAAAAGATAAAAATATTATTGACAGCATGGGTTGTCGGTTGCTCGATCCTCATCGTCTCAACTCGTCGGGTTAGAAAAGAGATTGTGTTGTGATTTGTGAATACTGAATAGTCAATAGTGATTGTCAAAGTTTTGCAATTCCATTTTAAAGTATTAACTTAATACTTTGTGAATTGTGAATAAGTAATATATATTAATATAATATATATAATACAAATAAGTAATATAAATATTTATATATATAATATAAATGGGGTAAAATAATAATTTAGTGTATCCTTATTAGGCTATCATTTTAA
>NW_025853070.1:0-10469 GCF_002878395.1 Capsicum annuum | reverse complement strand
TACCTGAGGAATATGTCAGGTCTTTACAGCCTTAAGGTGTCCCTTCGCAAAGGAAACATTGGTTCTGAAAAAGGCATCTTTTCTCTACAGTCACGTCACCTCCGCCCAGTCTGTACTGGATCTGCGCCCGATCTGTAGCTGCAGGTGACACTGTCCAAATTCCAGTAGCTTCTTACATTAGACCTGCGCCCGCAGGTTGCCAGGTGCGTGTACAGATCACCCTATTACACAAAACAGTGTGTCTTTTACCTCGAATGGTCGCATCCCTTCGCGGTGCGTTGTGAATGCGTTTGGATGACATCTGAAATGCGCCCGCATATGGAGAAAAATAAATCTATCAGATTCTTTGGATTAATTTTCACTTGTAGAACAAGTTTCAAATAAAATTTATCTAAAAAGATAGATCTTATTGATCGATTGACAAATCCAAATCCAAATTCGAAGCCGAAGTCAAAGTCGAGCCGACTGAGCGACGATAATGACGGCATAAGGCACCTTCTTGTTCTTACCTCACTATCCAAGTGGAGATGTGTTTCTCAATATAAACACATGAAAGCTTCTTTCTCCCACCAGTGTGGGAGGATTTAGTAAACTTTTCTATTTGAGTATACTTTCAATTTTAGTGTGGACTCAATTTCTCTTCACTATTTTTTTCTCTATTTTTCATTCATACATACATTTTGAACCCATCAATCCCCCACATAAATAGGGAATGGATATCTTTTGAAAAATTTACGGATAAGAATGTGATAATTTAGCAAAGACTGATTGCATTTGGATAAGTGGGTTTTTCATTGAACTTTTCGTAGTGAACATGCATCGGATGCACTCGGTCAATTGATAGATTTGATATCTTTGAACCGTCAAGATTTAATGTACACCTAGACAACACATGTCACACAACCAGCCTTTTACCATTTATTGTTATTACGATTTTATTCTTTTCAGTCATGAACACGTCCTGAATTCATGAGAGCTTAGAGAATAGGCATTTATAAATGTTCAATCCTGTAGATAAACTTATTTGATCAAATTTGCCAAATTCAGATAATCATTAAAAGACTTCACACCATAATTCTTATCTTGTTTACTAAACATTTTCTACATCATGAGACTGGGTTGGATATATTGACAATGTTGAACCTGTTGGATACAACTTTGTTTGATTTCCTTGAACCTAGCTTTTGGGATCTCCAGTCTGCTAGGTAGAGTTACCGCCATGCTGACTTATCCTAGGCCTTAAACCCATTCCCTTGAATGTCTTCTCAACTTCTTCTCTAGAAAGGCCTTTTGTAAGTGGATCTGAAACATTATCCTTTGACTTTAGATAGTCAACAGTGATAATTCCACTAGAGAGAAGTTATCTAATGGTATTATGTCTCCGTCTTATGTGATGATATTTACCGTTGTACATCATGCTCCTTGCCCTACCTATTGCCGCTTGGCATCACAGTGTATACATACTGTTGCCACTGGTTTGGGCCAATAAGAAATATCTTCCAAGAAATTCTGGAGTCATTATGCTTCTTCACCGGCTTTATCCAATGTGATAAATTCAGATTCCATTGTAGAGCGATTAATACATGTCTGTGTGGATGAATTTTAGGAGACCGCTCCTCCACCGATAGTAAATACATATCCACTCGTAGATTTTACTTCGTTCAATTCGGTGATCCAATTTGCATCACTATATCCTTTAAGTACTGCAGGATATTTATTATAATGCAACACATAGTCTTGAGTGTATTTAAGATAACCTAAAACTCTTTTCATTGCCATCTAATGAGTTTTATTGGGATTACTCGTGTACCGACTCAACTTACTGATAGCACATGCTATGTCTGATCGTGTACAATTCATGTTATACATTAAACATCCCAACACTCTTGCATACTCCAATTGTGAGTCACTTTCACCCTCATTCTTTTGAAGTGCAAAACTCACGTCTAATGGAGTCTTGGCAATACCAAATTCTATGTACTTGAATTTGTCAAGTACCTTTTCGATGTAATGAGACTGTGACAATGCAAACTCTTGTAGAGTTCTATGGATTCTTATTCCCAAGATCACATCTGTAACTCCAAGGTCTTTCATATCAAACTTGCTCTCAAATATTTGTTTAGTAGCATTTATGTCCGAAATATCTCTACTGATGATCAACATATCATCCAGACACAAACAAACAATGACTTGGTGATTTGGAGTGTCTTTAATGTAAACACATTTATCATATTCATTAATCTTGAACCCGTTTGCCAACATAGTTTGGTCAAACTTCGCATGTCATTGTTTAGGTGCTTGTTTTAGTCCATAAAGTGACTTGACAAGTTTACACACCTTATTTTCTTTTTTCTGGAACCACAAAACCCTCAGGCTGTTCCTTGTAGATTTCTTCCTCCAATTCTCTATTTAGGAATGTTGTTTTCACATCCATTTGATGGATTTGAAGACCATATACCACCGCCAAGGCAATTAACATCTGAATTGACGTTATCCTTGTTACTTGCGAGTATGTATCAAAGTAATCAAGGCCTTCTTTTTGTTTGAAGTCTTTGAATACAAGTCTTGCCTTTTATTTGTCAATAGTACCATCATCTTTTATTTTCCTTTTGAAGATCCATTTAGAATGTAAAAGTTTATTTCCTGGAGGAAGATCAACCAGTTCCTACGTATGGTTGCTTAAGATTGAATCAATCTTACTATTGACTGCCTCTTTCCAAAAGGATGAGTCTGACGATGTCATTGCTTCTTTGAACGTCTAAGGCTCATTTTCTACGAGAAATGCTATAAAATCTTATCCAAATAAAGTTGACGTTCTTTGACATGTACTACATCTTGGATTCTCGTCACTATGTACATCCTCACTTGGTTTATCTCAAGGTCGTTTAGACCCCCATTAGATTGTTCATGTGTAATTTTATGCGGATAAATGTGTTCAAAGAATTCAGCATTATCTGATTTAATTATTGTATTTTGATTGATATTCAAATGTTCAGATTTATGAACCAAAAATCAACATGCTTTACTATTTTTAGCATATCCTATGAACACGCAGTCCACCGTCTTAGGTCCTATCCTTACTCTTTTAGGCATAGAAACTTAGACCTTCGCTAGACACCCCCAAACTTTGAAATATTTCAAGTTGGGTTTCCTTTCTTTTCATTTTCATATGGAATTGATTGTGTCTTACTATGGGGCACTCTATTGAGAATTCAGTTAGACGTAAGGATAGCTTCCCCCCACAAGTTTTACGATAAACCTGAACTTATTAGTAAGGTATTCATCATTTTCTTTAAGGTTTTGTTTTTCCTTTCCGCAATTCTATTGGATTAAGGTGAATACGAGGCCGTAGTTTGATGGACAATTTCATTCTCTACACATAGTTCCGCAAAGGGAGATTCATATTCTTTGCCCCTATTACTTCTTATCATTTTGATCTTTTTCTTTAACTGATTTTCAACTTTGGTTTTATATTGCCTAAATTCATCTATAACTTCATCCTTACTATTTACCAAATAGATATAACAGTATCTAGTGCAATCATCAATAAAAGTTATAAAATACTTTTTCCCACCACGAGATAATGTTGACTTTATATCACAAATGTCAGTGTGGATTAAGTCTAAGGGATTGAAATTCCTTTCAACGAATTTATACGGATTCTTAGCATACTTTGATTCCAAACATGTTTGATATTTTGATTTATTGCACTCAAAGTTTGGCAAAACTTCTAAGTTAATCAGTTTTTGTAATGTTTTGTAATTGATATGGCCTAATCGTTCATGCCACAAATCATAAGACTCAAGCAAGTAAGAAGAAACTGAACTTTTATTGATTTCAACATTCATTACATTCATTTTGAATAGGCCCTCTGTAAGGTAGCCTTTTCCTACATACACTTCTTTTTTACTAAGTACAATTTTTCCGAAAATAAATACATATTTGAATCTATTTTTGTCAAGAAGTAATATAGAATCAAGTTCTTCCGTAACTCCGGTACATATAGGACATTATTCAAAGTCAACACTTTTCCTGATGTCATTTTCAGGAAAACTTTTCCTGTTCCTTCTGTTAGCCCATATGTTATTGGGCCTTTAGTTTATGGACCTTTAGGTTATTGGCTATGTATATATAGCCTACTTTTGTTTAGTTAGTTTCAGGCTTTTTCAGATTATATTGTAAACCTTAGCCTTTCTTCCTTTCAATAAAGTTCTATTAACATGGCATCAAAGCTAGTTCGATCCATGTCCTTTGATTTGTTGGTTGAAGATTTTGTAGCAGGCACCTACTGCGCGGATCGAACTCCGCGGTGAGTTCGCTGGGGGGGTACGGGGGGCAGCGCGCCCCCGTCCGGGGTTCGGGGCGGAGCCCCGAATTTTATTTTTTTTTTGAGGTCCTGCTGTATTCGTTTGCTGTTTTCGTTGGGTTTTTGGTTGGATTGATTTGTTGCTGTCTTCGTTTGCTGTCTGGTATTGTTCGTCTTTCGTTCCTTTGCTTGCTGCCATTGTTGTTCGTTCGGAATTGTTCAACCTAGGGTTTTGCATCTTTTTGTTTTTTGAATTGTTTGTGTGTTGCTGTGTTTACAATGACTGGAAAGGATGATTCTCTCCAGTCCATTAGTACTCAATTAGATGGTAAGAACTATGCCTATTGGAGTTATGTCATGAAGAATTTTCTTCGTGGGAAGAATATGTGGGGTTATATCACTGGAGTAAAACCAAGACCTATCGATGATAAAACTGAAAATTTTGATTTGTTGGTGGACTTATGGGAAACTAATAACTCCAAGATTATCACTTGGATTAACAATTCTGTAACTCAGTCAATTGGTATGCAATTGGCTAAGTATGACACAGCAAAGGAGGTCTGGGATCATTTGGAAAGACTGTACACTCAGTCTAATTTTGCTAAGCAGTACCAGTTGGAGTATGATATCCGTGCTCTTCAACAGCATGATCTCAGTATTCAAGATTTTTATGCTGCCATGTCGGATTTGTGGGATCAATTGGCACTTACTGAATCTGCAGAGTTAAAAGGTTTTGGGCCGTACATTGCTAGACGGGAAGAGCAACGCTTGGTTCAGTTTTTGATGGCACTCCGTTCTGACTTTGAGGGCCTACGTGGAACAATCCTTCATCGATCTCCCCTCCCTACTGTTGATTCTGTGGTTCATGAACTGATTGCAGAGGAGACTCGTATCAAGTCTCAAGTGGATAAAGGGTCTAAAGTAACTACTACTCCTGTCGTGTTTGCTGCTTCAACTGATCAGTCTAGGCCACCCCGTACTCAGACTCGACAATCTCCTAAAGTTGCATTTGATGAGTGTGCATTCTGCAAACAGAAAAATCATTGGAAGGCTCAGTGTCCGTTGTTACTTAACAAGGTCAAACAGCCTCAATCTGGGCAGCAACAGAAATATGGGCAGCAAAAGTCTCCGTCACGCTCCTCTGGTGCTCCTCCGTGGTCATCTCGTCCTCCACAGTTCGCTGCTGCTGCACCATCTGTAGATGTTGAGTCTGTTCGCACTATGCCACCTTCTGCGTTGGATCCCCAGGTTTTCGAACAGTTCAGACAGTTCTTCGTTTCTAATCCTACGGCCATGTCAGCATCTATGTCTCATTCGGGTTCAGTTTCTTCTAGTACCTCAGGTATTCCTTCCTCCTTGTGGATATTGGATTCTGGTGCGTCTCATCACATGTCCCCTCATTTGTCATCGTTTGGTTCTTTGTCACCCATTTCACCAATCTCTGTTATGTCCGCGAGTGCTGTACCTATGTCAGTCGAGGGTGTTGGTTCTGTTACTACCCCTCACATTGTCCTCTCTGATGTTTATTACATTCCCAAACTTGCTTTAAATCTTGTTTCGGTCAGTCAGTTGTGTAAGGCTGGTAATTGGGTGTTTTTTTCTGATTCTGTTTGTGTTATACAGGACCAACACACTCAGAGGGTGATTGGGACCGGCCGTAGGTTGGGGGAACTCTATGTCTTGGAGAATCTCGAAGTGTCTGTAGTTGCTGCCTCTAGCATAGATTTATCTTCTTTTCGTTTGAGTCCTTTGTCTTCTCAGTTTTATCTTTGGCATTCCAGATTAGGACATGTGTCAGTTTCACGTTTACGTTTTTTGGTCTCTAGTGGTGCTTTGGGTCATGTGAACACTAGTGATATTTCAGATTGTAGTGGTTGTAAACTGGCAAAATTTTCTGCCTTACCGTTTAATAAAAGTGTGTCTTATTCTGTTACTCTCCCACCTGGTAAGCATGCGATTGGTTGTCGATGGGTGTATAAGATAAAAACAAAATCTGATGGGTCTGTTGAGCGATACAAGGCAAGACTTGTGGCAAAAGGGTATTCACAACAATATGGTATGGATTATGAGGAGACTTTTTCCCCCGTAGCAAAGATGACGACTGTTCGCACTATGATTGCTGTTGCATCCGTTCGACAGTGGAAGATATTTCAGATGGATGTCAAGAATGCTTTTCTGAATGGTGATCTCCACGCGGAAGTTTATATGACTCCTCCCCCAGGTATTGACCACCAGCCAGGTGAAGTTTGTCGGCTTCGAAAAGCTTTATATGGTCTCAAACAAGCCCCTCGTGCTTGGTTTGAGAAATTCTCCACTGTTATTACTTCCCTTGGATTTGTCCCGAGTAACCATGATTCAGCATTGTTTGTTAGATGTACAAGTGCAGGGCGAATTCTATTGTCCTTATATGTAGATGATATGATTATTACTGGTGATGATCATAGTGGTATTGAGTTATTGAAGTATGATTTGGCTCATCGATTTGCAATGAAGGACTTGGGCTTGCTGCGTTATTTTCTGGGTATTGAGGTGGCTCAGTCTAAGAAAGGGTATCTTCTTTCTCAGACTAAGTATATATCTGACTTGTTTACACGGGCGCGTCTTTCTGACAACAGGACTGTAGATACTCCCCTTGAAACCAATGCACGTTACTCTCCTAGTGATGGTGTTCCATTATCAGATCCGAGTCTTTATCGGACTATTGTGGGTAGTTTGGTTTATCTTACGGTTACTCGTCCAGATATAGCACATGCAGTTCATGTTGTTAGCCAGTTTGTTACTGCTCCTACTTCTGTGCACTGGGGAGCTGTACTTCGTATTCTAAGGTATCTTCGTGGCACTCAGTTTCAGAATCTCTTGTTTCCCTCGACGTCATCTCTCGAGTTGCGAGCCTATAGTGATGCTGATTGGGATGGAGATCGCAATGATCGTAAATCCACCACTGGTTTTTGTGTGTTTCTTGGAGACTCTTTAATCTCGTGGAAGAGCAAGAAACAAGATGTTGTCTCTAGATCTTCCACGGAGGCTGAGTATCGTGCTATGGCTGTGACTACATGTGAGATTATTTGGTTACGTTGGCTTCTTGCAGATATGGGGGTTCACATTTCTATGCCTACTCCCCTGCATTGTGATAACAAAAGTGCGGTACAAATTGCAAAGAATTCTGTCTTCCATGAGCGTACGAAGCACATTGAGATTGATTGTCACTTCACCCGTCATCATTTACAGCTCGGGACCATATCGCTTCCTTTTGTTCCATCGTCTTTGCAGATTGCTGAACTTTTTACGAAGGCTCAGTCGGCGTCTCGATTTCGTTTTTTGTGTGACAAACTCTCAATGCTTATTGCTGTTGCATTGTGAGTTTGAGGGGGGATGTTAGCCCATATGTTATTGGGCCTTTAGTTTATGGACCTTTAGGTTATTGGCTATGTATATATAGCCTACTTTTGTTTAGTTAGTTTCAGGCTTCTTCAGATTATATTGTAAACCTTAGCCTTTCTTCCTTTCAATAAAGTTCTATTAACACCTTCAACTTCAGCAGTTGCGAAGTTGGCCATATATATCTTCTCCTCGCCTTGAGCCAGAGCAAAAGCAACAAATAACTCCTTATTAGCACAAACATGGTAGGTGGCACCAAAATCCATCCACCATTCTCGAGGATTTTCACCAAGTTGCATTCGAATAGCATGGCATACAGATTGTTCATTTCTTTCTTGGATCAGCCATATTTGCTTGGTGCTTCTTTTTCCCTTTCTTTGGGGAACGACAATCTGTAGACTTGTGGCCAATCTTACCACAGTTAAAGTATTTTCCCTTGAATTTCTTCTTGGGTTGATTACTTTTATGTCCAGATTTCTTCCGCTTTTTAAAGTTGTTGTGGTCGTCTTCTACAATATTTCCTCCACTTATTGTAGAATTTCCTTTCGAACTTCTTTCTGCGGCTTTATTGTCTTCTTCAATGCGCAGTCTTACTATAAGATCTTCGATTGACATCTCCTTTCATTTATATTTCAAGTAGTTCTTGAAGTCCTTCCACATAGGTGGTAACTTCTCTATTATTGTCGCAACTTGAAACGTCTCGTTCATGATCAAACCTACAATTAAGTTCATGTGAAAATTAAGAATATTTTTAATATATTCAACTAAGGTATTCATCAAAATCATACCTTCTGTGAGGAGATCGTGGATGATTACTTGCAGTTCCTGGACTTGCTGTCAATCATTTTAAACCATAGAAATCTTGCAATAAGGAACTTTTTGGTTCCCACATCGTCAGTCTTGTACTTTCTTTCCAGCGCCCCCATAACTCTTTTGTCATCTTTATTCCACTATACATATTGTATAGTTCATCTTGGAGGCCATTTATAACATAATTCCTGCACAGGAAATCTGAGTGTTTCCACGCCTCTATAACGACAAATTTCTCATGGTCTGAAGTTCCTTCGGGCACCTCAGGAGCTTCTTCAGTTGTAAATCGTTGAAGACATAAAGTTGTAAGGTAAAGAACATCTTCTATTGCCACCTTTTGAAATCTACACCCATGAATTTTTTGGGTTTCTCCGTTGATGTCATTGTTGGTGGAGCATTCGTACGACTCATTGTGGCAACATTAGTTACTGCCACAGTCGTTGCAGTATCATGCACTTGACTGTCAGTAGTCATTTTCCCGTCATAACAAGACAGTAACTTTAGTATATCAAAATACTCTTAATAAAGTTGCAGTAACTTTAAACACCCCCTGTTTCTAGTTTAACGATGAAGTTTTTATGACTTCCAATCGTCAACCAAGTGATATTTAACATGTAATGAAGATTTTATTTATTCAAATCACTAATTAAGTTCAAACAGAGAAGAAAGCGTAAAGCTTTAATCTCCAGAAACCAAACAATACAGATTTCAAAATTTATTTCCTTTAGATTGTTATTTTCAATGTTTTTGGATACACAAAATCTGTATGTTATGTAGTATACACTTCAACTAAGCTCAAGACCAAACTTGTCAATAGCAACTTGAAGTTTCAACACCTTCAACACAAGATCAAAAATGATCTATCCAAGAAGTGTGTTATAATTTCAGAAATATGATGAAACAGAAAGTTAAAGCCAAGTCCCCCAAATTCACGGAGTGTCCTTAAGGAAATAATTCCCCACAAGTACCAGAGGTTATGAAAATTTCCTCCCAGGATAAAATGACTTTCAATCCAACAATAGTGATACCTCAAATTATTGGATTCGTCGAACTCACTCAACGGTTAATGATCACAATGACTTTTTGAAGAGAAGAAAATTATTTTTGCTAACAAAAAATCATTTCTATATCTAAGGAATATGTTAGGTATTAATAGCCTTAAGGTGTCCCTTCAGAAAGGAAACATTGGTTCTGAAAAAGGCACCTTTTCTGTACAGTTACGTCACTTGCACCCAGTCTGAGCTGGACTTATGGCCGATCTGCGGCCATAGGTGACACTATCCAGATTCCAGTAGCTTCCTGTGCTGGACCTGTGCCTACAAGGTTGCGCGTGTAGATCACCCTGCTGCTCAAAATAGTGTGTCTTTTACTTCAAAGGGTCGCATCCCTTCGAGGTGTGTTGTGCATGCATTTGCATGGCGTCCGAAATGCGTCTGCATATGGAGAAGAACAATTCTATCAGATTCTTTGGATTAATTTTCACTTGTAGAACAAGTTTCAAATAAAATTTATCTAAAAAGATAGATCTTATCAATCATTTGACAAAGTCGAAGCTGAAGCCGAGCGAGCGAGCGACAACAACGGCGCGAGGTACCTTCTTGTTCTTGCCTCACTATCCAAGTGAAGATGTGTTTCTCAATATAAACACACGAAAGAGAATTTAATAAACTTTTCTATTTGAGTACACTTTCCATTTTAGTGTGGACTCAATTTCCCTCTACTATTTTTTCCTCTATTTTCCATTCACACATACACCTTGAACCCAACATAAAGTAAATCCAATTTTGGGTGTCTTCTTAATCTATCTTCTACACTACTTTAACTTGAAATTACTAAGAAATACACTAACTCATTTATTTCAAATGAAAGCAACTAAATTTCAAAAATTCCCAATTCTATTCGGCTCTACAACCCTATACAGTTACGCAGCAAAATTCTGAATAGATGCCAACGGACGCTTTTGACCAAACGCGAT